>NC_136606.1:11222717-11327717 GCF_910589615.1 Taurulus bubalis
AACAGTACTGTAGTGTCCTGTCTGTAGGATAAACCTTTACTTGCTAAAAGCCGCTTAGGAGCATGTCTGTTCCCCTCTGCCTGGAATATACTCTGATTTTTAACATCACCTCCTTTTAAATTGATTTTGTGGATTGAACTGTAAACTGTTACAGCAGGGATGTGCAATAATCAAATGATTAGACTAGTAGTCCACAGCCATGCTGGTGGCTCTGCAAAGCTGTACTTAGGCATAATGGTGCTGCAAACTAAACGCTAAAGTGAACATGGGAACCATACATTTCATGGCAAACTTAGTTGTTTGGTTTTTCCAGATATTTTAGTCTGGATCTGAGTGATGGAGAGATCAATCCTAATCATCATCATCATCATCATCATCATCATCATCATCATCATCATCATCATCATCATCATCATCATCATCAGCCTTTCCTCACATCAACACTCCTTCCGAGGTTCCATCGATTGTCATCTTTCTGCTCACTCTGATTTCCCGTAACGATAACATGGTGGAGCACAGAATACGATTACATATTACACAATGTCATTTGTTTCACTGTGGGTCATTTGAAATCTGCTCAACTATAACTCTCCATGTATGCGCCATTGCATCAGCTACATTATTAATAGCTCTTCCGTATGTAGAAGTTGGCAGTGACGCTGGTCATTAATGTAACTGATATAGATAATATGAGGCACGATTATTTCTTGTGTGTGTGTCTGCGCATCATTAGATTCTGTCAGCAATAAATGTTGTATTACCTCACACCATCACATTGCCATAAATATGAGACATGTCAGGGGATAAATATACTGAAGGATGTGGCTTTGCTTACTCTGACTCTGATTCAGACGACTGGCGGTCCCTCCCACAGCTACAGTTACTGTAAGCTTTGTGCGTCATTGCTACTGTACATTTTGCTACTTCATAAAGTTAAGAACTTGACATACTTTTGAAATGACAAGAGGTGGCACCAGCACTAAGATCAAACATGCACTCGCTCACACACAAACAAAATTAACCTAATTGCACCTCTGCCCTTATTTGGAGTAGAAGAAGTCGTCCCCATCGAGGACAGCCAAGGTGGAATCATACGTGACGTACTCTGGGTTGGGATTATTTTGTGCACATTTTGAAACACAGACTGCTCTATAACTCTCTCCAAAAAGGGCAGGTGGTGAGTGGCTGAGGTCATCACACAGCAGGTGATAAACAAACACCCCTGGATACACACGCACACACACACACACACACACACACACACACACACACACACACACACACACACACACACACACACACACACACACACACACACACCGTACACACTTTCTCTGATCTCTTGCCAAATGATAGCATCCTTATCTCATCTCTCACATCCAAACACACACACAGTTTCTCCCATTCTCTTCTCTTCTGCCATTTATGTGAACACACACACACACACACACACACACACACACGAACACGCACAGACATTCAGGAGAGATGATAGTGTGAGTGAGATGGCGGGATGCTATATCAGTGGTGGGACGGGTATATATTCCTGGCTGGTGCTGATAAGCCAACTGATGCCTTGCCTTATTTAGTCAGTCCTCACTGCTGACACGCTAGTAGAGTAGCACACGCCGCATGCATGTGTTTGTCTTGTACGTGTGTGAGGTGTTCCTGCTGTGTGGAGAGAGGTGAGTTCTGATTGAATGAATGCATATAGATAGTCTGTCTGTGTTTGTGTGTGTGTGTGTGTTTGTAAGTGCGGGTGTGTGTGTGTGTGTGTGTGTGTGTGAGAGAGAGAGAGAGAGAGAGAGAGAGAGAGAAATAGAGAGAAAGAGAGAGAAAGAGAGAGCGAGAGGGAGAGAAAAAGAGTACATGGATACACATGCGTAATGTTTTACTACTGAATAAAATGGCAATTGCAATAGAATTTATTAGAAGTATCAAATATTTTTCCCGTACGGTCATCTCCTGGACACCAATCAATCTACAATCAGGTTAGTTATTATTAAAGTTATACTTATTTTGGATCGCCACCAAAATCTATCCAATTTCCCAACCAACGAAATCTATTTACATGTGTGACTAAAGGAAAAGCTAAACAAAGCCAAAAACAACCTCACTTGCAGAGGTGATGATGGTCAACACTAAACACTCCTGAATATCATTAGTCTCATCTTTTTGCTGATTGCAGTAAAGAAAAAAATAAGCATCATATAAATATCTTTCCTATTCCAATAGACCTGCATATTAGGTGTTGGTTAACCTTTCACTGGAGCTTGCACTTTGTTTGTTTTAGCTTTTCTTTCATCATTCTGAGCAAGGCAGTGTGCTTTATCAACTTAAACAAAAACAAAAAAGAAGCAGAGGGAAGAAGAAAGAAGCTGTGTAGAAATGTAAACCAATTTGCAACTCTGTAGCTTTTGTAAGGTCATTTTAACACTACACACACACACACACACACACACACACACACACACACACACACACACACACACACACACACACACACACACACACACAATTAATCTTAAGACGTCTGCTCTTATGAGATAGCACAGTGAGTTTAGGTGCAACAAAGGCCATTACAGTAGATTACACAGCGTATAGACTGACACACCACGGAGCCACCAGGATACCTAAACTGCTGATCTGTAACAAAAGGGCTCTGTGGGAGAAGCATCATGACACGGTAAACTCTTCAATGGCACTTATCTCAGTTCACAGGCCTCTGAAGCACACACACACACACACACGCACACGCACACACACACACACACACACACGCACACACGCATATGCACACGCATACACACACACTGAGCAGAAGTGCATTTGACAGTGATAAGGCTGACTACAGTAAATGAGGGTCACAGACACAGAACTCCACTCCACCTAAGCGCACTAGCTCTCTATCGATTGGCTGATCACAAGCATGACGTCATTAGCTCCACCCCAGAGGCTGATGGGATAGCTCTTCTGGACAGTAATTCACAGGGTAGGGGTGGGTGTGCCCCCTCTGTATCCTTTTAAAACTAATTCTGCTCTTTTCATTTCGGTCCACTCCAGACCTCAAACCTCTTGCTCAGCACCCCCATCTTATCCAATCACCATTTATCCCCTGGATCTCTAACTTCAATCCATTTCTACTCCCTCCATCTCTTCTACCAGCTCTGTCTCCCTCCCCTCATCTCCCCTCCCTTTGCGTACGCTCCACATTCAAAGACAGAGAGTCATGTGACTAGAGCTGGATCGATACGAGTGCATCTTTTGCCATGCAGTGTATAATGAGACTTGCATAACCTGCTTGCATACAACTGTCACAGTCTGCCATCCTCGCTGTTCACTACACAAATACAGTCTCAAAAATATTTCGGTCAGGAGAACTGAGGAGCCTGCTGTGAGATTTACAGCAGCACACGATGGAGCGGCACGTAGCAGCCAGTAATTTGATCACTTACTACAGTACAGGGGACCTTGTTTGCTGCCATAAGCACTTTGTATCAGATTGAATACTTTTACTGCTGTTGCCTAAACATTATGCATCAGGTTATGTGTTTCCTTCTGCAGTGAATTGTTGCTCTAATGCACAGCCAAATAGGAGATCAGATGGCTTTTTCTTTCAACACATTATCCATTTTTCTCTTCTCCCCGTGGGTTTATCACAACCTCGCTGGCCTTTGCTGATACAGACACACACTCATACTATCATGCGTGTTATCTGTGGAGCAAACAGCATGCAGTGCTTTTTATACTAAGCATGTTAAATCCACTTTATGTAATCTGTATCTTATATTCTTGAAATATGCAGAATAATACATTTGCTCTCCCCGCCTGCTGGAGAGGAATTATTAGATTTGAAAAGAAAGTCGGAGTATTATAATAAAGCCTGCTATTCATCTGCTATTACTGAGCCCTGAGTTGAACTCCTGTTATTCATTGTCTCTATCAGATAAAATAAATATTGATAATCCTTCGGTGTTGAATGTTGAAATAATGAAAGCCATTACAAATGTCCAGAGCACAAAGTACTGATTTACTTTTGTTTAGTTTGTCTAAACTCGGATTGTCAGAAAGGTTTGTACACGTTCATGTTCCCAACAGGATGTAAAGTATTGTATCTACAACACATAGAAAAGAGCAAATCTGGAGGTTTGTGAAGCTGTGCCGAGCAGGATTAAACTGATTAACCGATGTTTCTGTTAATTATTTGATTGACTTACTAATTGTTTTGGAATTACCATTTGTTTGTGTGAGTACGAGTCTACACTTTCTTTGTGCCGAGTGTGTGTCTGAGTCAGAAATACAATAAACATGTGTTTTGCTTTGTTTGTATTATACATGCTTGTCGGTGTGTTTTCATGCATGGCAATTCATGTGCACCTCGGGATGGAAGGAGAGAGAAAACAAATCTAAATATGTGCTATTGCATAGAGACCTTTTCACAGCCTGTACACATCCTCACATTCTTCAGTCTAACGATTCCCTGATGCTATGAAACCAGAGGATGTCAAAGTGATGCTGCGTATGCTGAACTGTTTCCCAGTAGGAGGGAGGCGTTAAATGAAAAGGTCACATCTCATCCACCTGTTAAAGAGCAGATGCCACATCAGAGCAATACTTAGCCGGAGGAGCAGGTATCGTTATTGGGCACACGAGACGCACTTGGCACGGGGCGCAGGTATGGCTATACTGTTCACACACACCTCTCTCTCCCACATTCACAGACACAAAACACACACAAAAGATGCCCGACCCCTTCCCTGGGAATGAAAGATATGGGCAGAGAATAGCAACAAAATGATCACACTCGCAACACAAAAGCCCTGACTGTTGATGATGTATAAAGGTCGAAGCTGTTGTCATGGGACTCCACTTACACAAGACTGAGCCTTCTCTCCAACCAGGAGACATTTGTCAGGCCACTGCTCTGACTCCTCAGTGGTGACAATAAACTCCTGAGGATGTTGACCCTGTGTTTACACAGTATACACCCACATGCACACACAGAAGCATGAATGAACACAAACACAGTACCTGGAAGCTGCTATTTCCACTTTACTCCTGGCAATGGCTGCAGCCCTCTGTGCCGCCTCCACAGCCCGGTCCACCTTCTCTTTGGTTTTGGGGTTCTTAAGAGGAATCAACTGCTTCCTTATTCCACGCACCAGCACGTTATTTTTGTACTTTCCTTCTTCTTTGGTGCCATCTGGGAAGACTGTGCACCCGTAACCGTGGCGCTTGTTGTTAAGCCACTCTCCCTCATACTTCATCCCATTGGATCTCTCTGAAACACCAAATCCATTGCGCTTGTCGTTCTTCCATTCACCCATGTAGGTCTCAGTGGTGGTGGCGTCCACATGGTCCTCCAGAGGTAGGTCCTCATCTGGCAGCTCGCCATCGCCGATGGATATGGTGGAGTTGGCGTCACTGGAGCTGATGCGGCTCATGGCTGCATCACTGCGCGCCGAGCTGCGCTTGCTGGAGATAGAGGTCCGAGAGTCAGACTTGCGCAGCTGCCGAAGGCTGCCAAAGAGTGAGCCCCGGCGGAACAGGCCCTTCTTCTTACCGGTGACGACCTCGCTGTCTGAGTGGAAGTTAAGGACGAAGCCGCCGCGACTGCCTGTCGGCATGTCTGAGGGGGAGGAGAGGTCCTGGAGCACTGCGCCGTTGCTCTGCTCAGAGCGCAGGGAGGCCAGAGACGTGCGGAGAGGAGAGCGGATGACTGTGGCCATGCCATAGGGAACACTCTGACGCACTCCATAGCCATGTCGCATCCCACCCATCCACTGGCCTTGATAGGTACCTGAAGAACCAATAGAGGTCAGAGTCACTGAATCAGGCTAGTTACAACTACATCAGATCCTAGTGAGTCCCAACTGTTTTACATTATGAACCCCTTTAAATGAAGCATTGTCGGCTTGTGACATCTAATGAGTTCTGATCAGTTCCACCAAAGAGTGGGTTTTCCTTCTCAAATTGTTTAATGTGAATATGTTCAGGGGCCTAAAGACGTCAAACTATCCAGTTTTTCACAAGAAATTAGGAAAGATTAGAGAGAGATCAGGAGGAAATACATCTAAATCATCTTGTGACCCCATGGAGGGGTTCTGATCCCCTCGAAATAGGATGAAACCATTCAATACGGTATTGAAATGTACTTTATTACTTCCACACATTATATTAAAAAATTGTATTGCACGGTTTTACAGTCCCTAATTTTAAATCCTGTCTTAACTAGGTAAATCTTTTTTTATGTGTTTAAATTAAGACTCATTCTCTGAGAAGCTATCTCTATTACGCATTAAATCCAAGAAGATACGGTTAACATCGGCTGATAGAAAAGTGGTTTGACAATGACTTTAAGAAGCAGTGCTGCTCGTGTGTCTGTTTGCTTGCGTCTTACTGGGCCCACTTCCGAAAAGGGTCTCTCTTTTATCTAAATCAATTGAAATAGTGTACAAGCTGAGAAAATGTCTCCAGTGAGGGATTTCTATAAACTATCTCAAAAGAATTTAAAGCACATTTACCGTCATAGCTACAGTGAGTTTCGCTTTATGTCGGTACTCGTGGGGACTGTAAGGAAGTTTATCTGTTTCCTCTGCATTTTACTGGATTCTCTGCATCTGCCCTAAGAAACAGCATTACATGTGGGAGCACCAAGGAGCCTTGCTGTAGGGGTGCAGACTATGTCAGCTAATGAAATGTTTTCTCCCCTTCCCCTCAGATCTGGGACTGTGAGCATAACTAACTCAATCACAGAGATTTGATTAAGGCACTGATACTGAGGATCACTTGGGATGAATGTGAATCACTCAGCTAGGAGCCTATTTTCAGGCGGCCAATAACTCCTCCACTGACAGTAGGCACATTCACCACCATCCGTTTGTCTCTGACGACAAGGAGTTGCTATGAGTCACATAATGAGAGGAATACTTCATTAATCCCATTTGGTGCTGCTGAGCCCAATGAGCATACAATGTCCTACTGTAGCTTCTTCAGAGCATCATATTACAATACTGATCCTAATAATAAGAAAGGCTTGTTAAGCCAGCAATCGAATCTCGTTGACCAATACAATTAGATAAGCCATAATGGTCAGATTCTAACAGAAAATGATATACTAGCCCGGGCAGGAATTTAGATGGATAAACAGTGTGAGATTAACAGGCTGGCTCTGCTCTGCAGTTCAAATCGGTGACCCTGCAGATCAAGTTATCAGGATGTTGCAGGGTCAGACGGCCAGATGTTCTGTAGATCCTCTAGGATCAGCTGATTTCCCAAGCCCAGCCCTCTGTAACCATCAATTGTGAGGCATTTATTCGGCACCATAAAGCCGCCGTTAGTGGAGATGATGCTCACAAATCACCCATAAACGTTGATGTTTTATAACCAGAAAGGACTGTCAAAAGGCTTTCTGCATTGCTTGCAAGCACTTGTGTTTGTGGGCATGTGAGGGTGTTTCCCCCCTGCTCACACCGGTCTACGGACAATCTGTGAACACACCACTGATTAGTGAGCTCAAAGCTCTGAGAAGGGGCTCGCACTGAGTGTCCTGTGTATGACTTGGCTGAATGCCTTGTGTATTTTCAATTTATGAAGTGAATTAAAAAATGCATCCAATGTGTAAACAAGTGTCAGTGTCTTGCAGACTGGTTTAACTGCATTAAAAGTAGCACTTTAAAAAAAAGAAAAAGAAAAAGAAGTTCATCTTCATCATGAAAGCTGGCATTTATGCATTTTCGATACACCTTAAGAAGAGGTGTGCTATTGCAGTGAAATGTGAAAATGGTGCAGAAGTAGGTGATAGTCTGGTTATAATTGGCTCCAAACAGACTGCTTTGCTCTGATTTCCAAACTCCTTCTAGCAGGGGCATGGTGCCACTGAGCTGGCACCAGGAGTCACTCTCCTCCCACAGTCATATGAGGAGCAACCGGTTGTTGCCAAATGAGATGTGCATTGGAATAAGAGAGGAACTATTAACCTAAACTGTATCCAGCAAGTTAATATTACAAGCCTGATAAGAAATTGTTTCTTAAGGGGGGGGGTGTAAATGATATGCGCTGACCACGGTGCGCAGTGCGCAATATCAGCTTCAACTTGTATCATATCAGATGGAGATTCATGCACTGATGTATTTCCAATAGCCTCCCTCAGTTTGAGTCTGAGCATCCTCACGCGCGCGCGCACACACACACACACACACACACACACACACACACACACACACACACACACACACACACACACACACACACACACACACACACACTATATATATAGCGCATCATCAGTCGTTAAAGTGACACACACGTTGAACAAACATTGGGCCATGTTTACAAGACAGTGTTTCTTACCGCCGTCGCCATAGGTTTCGATCCCATATCCATCCTGCAGCCCGTTGCTCCAGGTGCCATCGTATCTCGCGGGTGTGTTGTGGCTTTGCCGGATCCCGTAACGACCCTTAAAACCGTGACTCCACTCTCCGCGGTACATCCACTTCCCTTTATTCTCCACACCGAGCCCGTGCCGCTTCCCCTGGGACCAGTATCCCCTGTAGGTATTCCCGCTGGGCCAGGTGTACACTCCCACTATCTCAAAGCCGTGCGACCAGGACCCGGCGTACTCGCCCTGGCCCTTGGGTCCGGTGCAGATGCCGTGTCCGTGGGCTTTGCCATCCTCCCACCCCCCGCAGTAAGTGCCACCATCGTCGAAATCAAACCTTCCGCCCGTCATTCAGATATAGGCTGGAAATAAAGCAGATCGTGCGCTGCTGCAGACTCAGGCGTCTCCAGGACCGAGGTTGGGGGATCCAGGACCGGTGGTGTGATGAAAGGATGAGCCAACGAGATGATGACTAGGGGAACATGAAATAGCAAGGTGAGGACAGTAGGCTGGCACTTCCAGACACTGACATGCAATACAAAAGGCATGCGTAACGGTAAGAGTACAGGTGTGAATAGTGGGCGTCATTTACCGGAGGCGCACGCCGGATTCTCCGTTCTGTGTCGCTCGTCTCCCCCCTCTCACCCACTGACCACAGAGGGAGCGAGAGGCGTCGGGTCCCTGCTGAGGAAAGACACTGGGCCAATCGCAACGTCACGCCACAGGGACCTCCCACTCTCTCTCTCTCTCTCTCTCTCTCTCTCTCTCTCTCTCTCTCTCTCTCTCTCCCCCACCAGAACATTTGAAAGACGTACCTAACTTTACACATATCTGAATTCCTACCATACTATTTCCCATATCACCCACGCAATTGTACCACTTGTCTGTGATTATCATTAGTGAGGTTATGATTATACTTATTTATTGTATTGCCCAGTTACACAACATAGTCATATATGACCTACTTTATAAGGCTTAATAATTAAGACTATATCTAAACAGTATATACATGCAGGCTAAGTATTTTAGAGAACAAGTGTAATAGTCTCATTATTGTTTGATTGTATATGCTTTACATTTCTCAAATTAATAATGTATTAATGTCATAGTGTCTTATTATTACTGCTATATATATATATATATATATATATATATATATATATATATATATATATATATACATATATATATATATATATATATATATATATATATATATATATATATATATATATATATGTATATATATCAGAGCTTAAACACAGTTATTGTTTTCAGTGACTCAATGGGAGAAGGGTTTTGGTAATGATTGCAATGACCTGACTTCAAAATGACTCCATTAACAACAAAAGTAAAACATTTTAGTGAACACATTAGTCAGTAAGATACTTTTGACAATGAATCAGGGAGGTCATTCCACCTCTAAAACATAATATATGTATAACCTTACGTGACTCTAGTGGCCTAGTGGCTGACCAAAAACAGCTTGTGTACGCCAACAGTAGCTTAGACGTTGAAGGAATAGATAACAGCGACCTCTGCTGTCCAAATGTATGTACTGCATAGCTGGAAGAGTATGATCGAGGTAAGTGTTGAACTGTGTAGAAAAGTGGAGTCATGTGTAAACCATTTGCTATCTTTATTTCTTACATTGTAAATGTGTAGACCTATTTCGTTTAAAGTCTTGTGTTAGTAAACAATAGTTAGTTCACAAATAACATTTACATTACTACTATTACTTCCAGAACTGATAGCAACAACGAAAAGGGGAGAAATGAAGAACAAATAAAAATCACAAGATGGGGAAGAACGTGTGTGAACTGTAAATATATAACTAACTTTGCGCAATTTTTGTTTTTTGAAAAGTTTGTTCGAAATCCTATCAAAAAGAAGAAGAGGATTATTGTACTCCAAGCCAGAAGGGGGCGCATTCATTTCTTGTTTGACCGTGATAAGGTGTGCTGCCCTCACTTGTCCCCGAACATACTGACAGATAAAATGGCGTCGGAAAACAGCCCGAAATCCCAAGAGGAGAAAACAGCTCTTATAGAGAAGGACCCAGATGCACATCAAGAATGTGGCACGAGTGCAAAACAAAGCGGATCGAAACTCACGCTTTATCACTGGACGCAGTCTTTCAATTCTCAGAAGGTGAGCGTCTCTTCGCGTCAGCACCACAGACCAGTGGACAGCTCCTCCCCACTGATTCGAATAGATCTCTACAGACACATTTTTCTAATGTTATGTTTGTCCTATAGTCAATGAATATCTAGTGAATCGAGTTACCTGTGGACAATGTCATTACATCTGTTGGTCAAATGTGTCTTTAATGCAAAAATATGATCTGTTGTGGCCTTTTTATCTGGTCTAAGCCTAAAACCTGTAATTTAAAAGTGTCTTTTATGACCATTCATCTGTATTCTTCCAATAAATAGCTTTACTTCTATAAATAATTTGATCATTATTTATTATTTATTTTAGTACCACGAGTAGATGTCTAAACTGGTTTTGCAGGTGCGCCTGGCCATAGCAGAGAAGGCTTTGCTCTGTGAGGAGTATGATGTGAGCCTTCCTCTCAGTGAACACAACGAGCCCTGGTTCATGCATCTGAATCCCACTGGTGAGGTGCCAGTTCTAGTCCACAATGACGACGTCATCTGTGACCCAACTCAGATCATGGACTACCTGGAGCAGAGTTTCAATGATGGTGAGACTAAATGAAGACTTTGTGGTAACTGTTTTGATATTTAATAGCAAAGCTGGATAGGTACCAGGCAGGCTTCATCCAACAGACTTTACTACTTGTTTTCACACATTGTTTTCTTCTTTCAGTACTTTTGTTTATTCTTTGATTTTAATTCAAATATTTTAGTTTTATTTTGCTGTTCATTTTATATTAATTTTTCAATCCTTCATTCCATATTATTTTTGAATCTTTCATCTTTTCTTTGTTCACATGGTACTTTTGTTCTAAGAGTCTCACCCGGTCACCTTAAAAGGAGAGAAAAACCTGGTAAGCATGGAACTATTTCAGCAAATAAAAAATGAAGTGTTCAAAATACCTACTGTTTTTCCAACTTTTCCCAACCCTTGTGTATTCTTTCCGAGGCAAGCTTGCAGTGTAGTTGATTCTCTTCTGAGAAAAGTTGTAAGGAAACAAAGTGACATTTTGATGCATTGTTTGTCTCCAGAAGGCACACCCAAGCTGATCCCTGAAGAGGGCAGCACATACTACCACAGAGTGCAGCACTACAGAGAGCTGCTGGACTCACTACAGATGGATGCCTACACCCATGGCTGCATCCTTCACCCTGAGATCACGGTGGACTCCCACATACCAGCGTATGCTGCCACCTGTATACGAAGTAAGGCTCCCTGTGATGCTTTTGAGTAGTTTTATACAGCTTTGGTCTGACAGTAATTATGCACACACATAACGGTGTACAATTTGCCAAATTCACTTGCTGTTGTACTAGATAAGCGCCCTTGTTACATATTTTGAACAATTCTACAGAGATCTCATTCTGTGCCAAGATGGTATCATGAAGACAGTGCAGATTGTTCTTAAGTACACTCATACTGCTCTACTCAAATTCCAAATGTGCTATTTAGTTAAACACCTTTCATTGTTGTCTGCATGCTTTATATTTTACTGTTAACATGAAATTATCGGTGTATTATCGGCACACATCTGATATTAGCAGACTCTTCGCTCAAAGTCTTTAGTCGTCTCTCTAACATGATGCTGTGTTTTTGTGTGACAGCACAGATCGGAAACACACAGTCTGAGCTGAAGAAACTGGCAGAGCAGAACCCAGAGCTCAAAGATGCTTATATAGCCAAACAGAGGCGCTTGAAAGTAAGTTATTCATTTGAATTAACGCGATATAGTTGTACTTTTTACAGAAAAGGACAACTAACCTATTTGAAGAACAATGAATCACCTAACACATGGAGACTGCTGCCTCATGGACTGTAGCTAAATCTAGTCATGTTGGAGACTAAACAAACTAATTCACTGCTAAAGCTAACTATAAGCAAAGTAGCTGTCACTGAAACTCTGTTTCTTCTGTGTTTTGATGTGGCCACCCTAAAATCACACATTTAAATGTATTCAATTGTACATTAATGCATTATATTAATTTAACTAGTAGCCGGACCTGCAGACAACAGTAAATAACACCAAATAAACTTTCTTTTCTTTAACAAACCATAGTTGAAAGAGTGCAGGTTGGGTTTTTGGGGTATTATGTAGGTTTTATGACAATTATTTTTAAGGCAAACTAATCAGCCTAAAAGGCATGAAATTAATTTTGCACAATTATCTGTCTAAAATGTGTAATACAGTAAATGTACACCACTGCATTTCTATATGAAAATGTTTGTTGCAGTCCAAGTTGTTTGACCATGACAACATGAAGTACCTGAAGAAGCTTCTGGATGAACTAGAGAGTGTGATGGATCAGGTTGAGACAGAGCTACAGAGGAGGGTGGAGGAAACACCAGGTACACAACCACAATAGCTTGTCACTGAGCAACCAGTTTACCAGGAAGAGTGACACAATAAATTACACAATTTAATTGTTAATATTAACAGTAGTGGCTCTTGAAACCCAGTCAAAATTAGATGGCAGTAGCATTTTGAACATCATGCTATCTGTTTGCTTTTCGTGCTTCTTGTCTCCTTGCCTTCCACTTGTAGAAGAAGGCAGTCAGTCCTGGCTGTGTGGGGATTTCTTCAGCATGGCCGACGTCTCTCTGGCAGTCACCTTACACCGCCTCAAGTTCCTCGGCCTCTCCCGCCGCTTCTGGGGCAACGGTAACCGCCTGAACCTGGAGACGTACTACGAGCGCGTGGTGGAGCGCCCGGCTTTCAGGAGAGTGCTGGGCCATGTCAACAACATCCTGATCTCGGCTGTCCTTCCTGTGGCGTTTCGCGTGGCCCGGAAGAACGCACCAGTTATTCTTGGCACCACCCTGTTGATAGGTGTTCTGGGAGGAGCTACGTACCTGGCTTTTCTTTACATGAAGAAGAGGCTGACTCTGTCCTTCTGAGGGAATGTTTGAGTTGCTTTGGGACTGAAAGCTAGATAAACACAGACACATTTTAAAGTTAAAGTACATAGAGCAGAAATTAAAATTATGTAAATGAAACTAACATTAATTGTATTGTTTTCTGAGTTGCTGGTTGCACAAAATGCACTTTTTTCCATTCTCAATGTGTGACCGCTGCATTACACATCAAAGGATAATACTGGTGGTTTTTCATGTATTTGCCATTTTTCATAGATCATATAGCTCTACAGATAGGATAGGATATATACTTTATTCATCCCCAAGGGGAAATTTGGTTGTGACAGCAGCAAGCAGAGTTACATAGAAGACATTTAAGAAAATTAAATAATAAAAGTGTAAGAATCCAAAGTATATGTAGTGTGTAAATATAGTACATACAGTGAAATATAAGTATGTACAGTGACATATGAAGAGTTAGCTTCCAAACCGAATTGTATTCACAAGCTATGGCATTGTCACAAGTATGAATACATTAGATGTCAAAAGATTAAAAACTATCCAAAGAAAGTTGTCTGACTATCTTTTGGACCCATTTAATTACATTAAATAAGGTAGAACTTTATCTATCCCAAAGGACATTGGGAAAGCAGCAGTTTCCGAACACAGGAAAAGGAAATAAGTACAAATATACATACGTGTACATATACAAAAATCTATAAACATAAAAATAGAACATATATTTTGTAAAAAGACTGCATGTATGTACCATTCCTTTCAGAAGAAAATTGAAAATACATGTCCAAATATTGGGACTTTTGACTGTAAGCCATGCAATTGGAGCATAACTTTGAGACAGTAGCTTCTAATACTGTATGCCTCCTATAATCTGTCAGTACCACATAATGCAGCATTTGATTTTAAGTATATGGGTTAAAATGTGCAAAAACACCAGCATGATCAAATGTGAACTTAAATCACTATTATGAGCCTTCTATGTTTTGCCCGAAATGCTCTTTTCTTAATTTATTATTTAAATATAGTCCATATTTTCCAGTAGAAATGAAAGAAAGTATATTAGAAGCCCGCAGGCTGCTTTCTGTGTCCATGTCTATCAGCATATAACAAACTGATCAGCTTAGCAGCTAACACGCTGTCAAATGTAAACTCAAGTTTAATTGTACACAGACTCTGTAAGAGCTTCCAGTTTTCACACACGCGCCTACGTTTTACTGTATTACTGATGCATAATTGTTTGAAATATTGTAACAATATGTAACAATATCTGAATGGATGCTTTTCCAATCTCATTTACATCTCCTTCAGTGAAACTGCTCACAAATAATCAGCAGTGTTTCTTGTTAATCAAATATAATTGAGAACGGCAATGTATATTCCCCACCCAGTGTCATTTAACGAACTATCATATATCATAAAGGTCTTGAACGTTTTGGGATTTCAAGGGGAAACATCTAAAAGACGAACCACATTCCCAGGGATTTACATTCTGGATGTAAATCAACATTTTGTTTGCCCAGTCAGAACAACACTGACATTTAACATACGCTCAGCTTCGATTTAAACTCTTCCCCTCGCACAACACAGAAGCGCGCTAGAGCTTTCAACAAAGTCTGTTTTTAGTGTCCAGAGGGCTGGCTAGTGGAGCTGTCAAAGAAATGCCTCACACGTGTTAAAGCCAAATGTGAGCCAAGCTGTCAAAGGACCATAACCTCATACTAGAGTGTTAGCTCTGGAAAATCATACCCCTGCAAATGGCAACCAAAATGACAGTTATAGTTATATCACAAAGATGCCATTTTAATGGATAAGGGTCAAAGTCCTTAATACAATGCAAATGTCCATTTTAGATACAAAGTGAACTACATTTGAATTGTGTTCGTCTGCCTTGTTGAAAACTAAATTTGACTAATCCATGAATCCATACTTCTGACAAAGTTGATCTAATTCATCCTTCTGATCATTCACGGAAGACTGGATCAGTGGTGTAGTTTCACAACAGAAATCAAAAGACAACATTTAGTGGCGATTATGAACAAAAAAGACATATTACGTTTATTTAAAAACTCAATAGCTATGTGTTACACAATCTTAAAAAAATATATTTATTATTGACACTATACACTTTTGTCATTTAAAATACTAAATTAATACTAATTCTCCTCCTGCCATTAAATGAAACCTTGAAAATGCATTTTGTCTGATGAATTTAAAGAAGTAAACATGTCCCCACTAGGGGACAGTGTTTCCTAAAACAACACCTCTTTGAATAAATGTGAGAATACCATTCATCCCATCATTTACTGGGATACTCCCTACGCCTCTGTGTGTTGAGAAGTACTCATATTTTAACTTTCTTTTAGAGAGCTACTGCTCTTCACAACATGTAGTGATTTGCATGCCATTTAAGCCGCACTTTTATTTTATTCGGAGAAATGTATTTATTTGTGGACTGCTACATGTTTAAGCTGCAGTTGCAGCCAAAGATGATCCATCCAGCTGACAATACAAATCTCTTGGAGCTGGACTTGGTCACGTATTGTTGAAATGATTAGTGCTGACGTCTCTGACGTCATTCTGTTATTTCACAATAAATAAGTTCTCCTCACTCAGACTGAAAAGCAATGGAGATTTATTTCTCTGTTGCAGAGTCAACATCATGTAATATAAGAAGAAGCTGTCAGCTTATGACTGAATCATTTACCACACCATGGCCAGATACAACAACATATTTAAATAGCTCTTAACAGTGTTTATAGGCGCTGTTGACAGGTATGATGAAATAGCAAAGACTGTGTTTCCAATATTTAAAATGAATGCTGACTTCCTGGCCAATTACTCATGTGGATCACAGACAGTGAGAAACTTTAAACAAGCATGTTGATTTCCTCATTGAACCTAAACTATCAAACATATTCATTCATTCATTCTCCTTCTAGTGGAGAAAACATGACTAAGTGCCCTCTCGGGTGCAACTTCCAATGGGGAAAGCATGATTAAGTGCCATAGTGGATGCGCTTAAATTGAGAAAGCATTATAAGGTGCACTTTAGAGGGCCCTTCCAGTGGAGAAAATGTGATGAAATGGCCTCAAAATGAAAAAAAAAATGCAATGCCATATAGGCTACCCTTTATGCTCGGAAACTTCCTGTGCTGGTGCCCTTTTCATCTTGTTGTGCCCCTCAGACAGCCTGAGCCCGCAACCAAGTTTGGCAGTTTCCAGGTACATGTACATATACCTTAACTGGCCCATTAAAGTTGTGCACTGGACTGCACATTAGGCTTTAAAAGCCGTGTTAAAGATGCTCCGATGAAAGCTAATGTGTAAATGAAGAAAAACCAAACAGTGGCTGACATCCTTGATGATGTGGCATGAGAGTTGAGTAACATCTGCACCAAAGCTTCTGTTGTACTGTAATGCTTAGCCCAACTGGTGGATTATTTGTATTCCCATTTAAACCCCCCGGGTGTACGCTAGAGATGGTGACTGGCATCAGGTCAGACCACTAACAGAGAGTTGTATGCAGTTTCTTCGCTGCTATTCAAATAAACAAAAACCAACTGCGTCTCAAGGCATCACAGACCTTCTCTATTCCTTTCTCCTTTTAACTGCCTTTTCTCTGAACACAGCTCTCCTCTTTTACTTTTCCCAGTAGGCAATGTCTACGTCAGAGGGGATGGGCGGGGTACTGCAGGTGTCTGTTTTGGGAAAACGAGAGTTGCATGGAAACCCCCAGCAGACATGCATGCACACAGACAGACAAACAGAAGGTGGAAAGAAAGAGAGAGAGAGAGAGAGAAAGAGAGAGAGAAAGAGAGAGAGAGAGCGAGAGAGAGAGAGAGAGAGAGAGAGAGAGAGAGAGAGAGAGACAGGTGGATGGATGTCTGCCGAAGAGTGTGGTATGGGTTACTGGGAGTGATGGATGGAAATATGCACGGTGATGTAAGCGAAAAAGGGGGAGCCAAGGACAAAAATGAAGTGGGTTAGATTTTCAAAAGTATTAATTTTCAATAATAGTCATTCTTTCTTGCTTCATTGAAACTCTGTTTTAAGTGAGCGAGGCAGGTGGACGGTGGGGTGATGATGTGTGATCCACAGACAGGCAGGCTGGGTAAACAGAAACCCACGCAGCAGTAGCTGACAGCTAAGCCCACTTGATGTGGCTCTTTCCCCAGCAACTAAGTGAGTGGGAGCATGGAAACTTCCACAGACACTTGTTGCAACCAAAAGCTGTGAGCTGGGGTCGATTTAGGGGAAAGATGGAGCAGAAGGTAAACTGTGATATAAACCAGAGGAACAATGAAGCGATCAGCAATATTCTACATCACATCCGCAGAACCAATTTTATTTGCACTCTGACTGGTCAAGACGAATGGAAAAGATGTTGGTTAATTGTTCCTGTGTCTACAGTGACATTACGTAATGGGATATTACGTAATGTCACTGTACGAACAGGAAAGACATGGCAAGACGAACTACCTCAGTGAATGGAGCAGCAGCTGTTTTGCTCTTTGTATAGTGTCAACAGCAGTTTTGTCAGCATTGTCCAATGAGCATTTTGGTTGCATCAGTCGTCAATCTTACTCTCTTATATGTCACTGTTATTTTTGCTCTCATGGTTACTTTGGCAACACTGCTCCGACTCGATGAGGGAAGATGTCCAAAGCCTGTTGGCACAATCAAAGGTGTTCTCAGAAAACCTCCGGGCTTTTCCAGAAAGCAGCCGTCACCGCCTTTCAGAGGGTCTGCGATCTACTGTTTGCTGAGTCGACAGTGGTTGGATCTCACAATGTTGACACTACTTTTAAAATGACCCCCCGTCGGCTTGCCCTTCACGGCTTTATGATGAAATCCTGTGCCGCCATTCATCCCCACATGTGCTCCTCAAATATTTAAACGTGTCCTACATAAACACTGCCGCGTTGGAGAGATGATACCCAATGCCGTCTGGAGCGGACCTGCTGCATTATAAATCTCTTTTCAATTGGCCAGATGTGGCCAAGTCGAACTCACCATCCGCTTTTTATCGTGTTAACGCATTTTCATTGCATAATAGGCATGCCATTATCATGGAAATGAAACACAGTGATCTCACCGGGGATCTGAGGTGATGGGAGGAGTATCTTGCAAACCTTTTGAGATCTTCTCTGCATGAAAAGTGTACAGATTTAACAGGCATTGTCATTAAGAAGATAGTGTACAATGTCAGGACGACTGAGTCACTTGTGATTTGAGTCACTGCAAAAGTAAGGTATAGAAAATAAGAAAACAAAAGACATCTAAGGAGGTTAGTGTGTGTCTGGGTGTGTGAGTTCAACTTGACACAGATTAACGTCACTGTTGCTTTAATGTATCGTCTGTCTCGTATCAAAGGTCAGTGAAGGTCGCTCCACCTGCTGGGACTGTTAAAGCGAACACACCCTGTGAGGGGGCAGCTGAGGCCATATACACGGATATCCTCATGTAAAAACTGAGCTCTCCTCATGCTTTGAGAACATTTCCTTTCCCATGATCTCCTGAGGCAATAACGCCTGAGATTCTTGGGAATCAGAAGTGGAGTAATCATAGAAGTGAACAAGGGATAGTCTTGAAGAATTTACAAAGATATCGACAGTATATTAACAAAAGTGAATTCATAGACATACATTATGAGACCAGATGCATGCATCTTGGATCCACCTGCCATTTAGATTCAATATTGTTTGCCCATTCCTCCTCATCAAATGATAAAATTCCCCAAATATCAAATATATGGTTCTGGGAATTTACTGCTAAATAATTGCCGTATTTAAAAATGTAACATTGTACACCGAAAGTCACTGGAAAAAGTAATCACATTACAATTTAATTCGGAGTTGGAGGATACACTTGTGCCCACATGGAAGACAGCCACTCAAAATGTGCACAGCTTCCTTAGTTTTCACATATTTAGGTGAAATGTATAGCTCCACTTCCAGTCACCTCCGCTATCCAGTAAGTGTAGCTATTACAACTAGCAACATTCTGAAATCACATTTCAAAGCTTATCAGACAGGAAGAGATACTTAATGGTTCTGTTTGGCTTAATGGCTTGAACTGTCTACATAGCTTGTCCCTCTTGCACAGGCCTAGTGGTAATGCGTTGACATAAACAAAAGCAGAGATTATTTTCCTCTGTATTTTCTTTGATTGCCGGCAGACAGAGGAGATATGGGCTTCAATGGTCCAACTTCCTTTGAGATATCCAGGATACTGAACTCTCAATGAATAGTCTTCCTGAAGGATTGTTGCTTTATAGTTTGATGTTGACACTGCGGACACACCAGTAGCATGCAACTACATATACAGTATACCATGATATAATGTAATGCAGATGATCAAAGAGAGTGTGGCTAGTTTCTAGGTATAATCAAAATCGTACACACTACTATCAATATTGACGTCTATGTACATGCCCAGTTATGATCATTTGACAACATTTGCTTTGAGTTTCAATACCAAAACAGCACTCATTGTGGTTAAAAAAAAGTCAGACATCTGCAGTAATAAGTTGCTGCTGACAATTCATTTTTTGTAAAACCACATGCTGTTTGGCTTTTCATTTCTTAGAAATAGGCTGTATTGTCATTTACTGGAGGAGGAAAAACATGAAATCTAGACTTGTAACATGAAATTGTAAGTGGTGTTCTTGATTACAATAAATCCAGAGTGGCCAATCTGATATCCCATGGCTGAATATGCAAGATGGACAGAAACAGTAAAATAACTTGTTCATTTGTTGCTGACTTTGTTTCTAGAGGAGCAAAGATCAACGAGCTAATGCTACTCATAACATAAGCAGGTAAGGCTTGCTGCACAAACACACTGCCCAGTAGCCATTGCTAGTTGATTGAATTTATTTTAGACTTATTTGTGTCTTTTCTCAGCTGAATCACACAACTTGTCCTCTATGACCTGACTGAATACAACAATATAAGTTGCAAAAATGTTTCCCTTGGGGGTGGGGGGATTTTCTGTGACAATATGAAGATTTGAAAACAAATCTACTTGAGGAGAGCCGTGTGTGTTGTTGCCTGTGTGAGCAGATGCACTCATACTGATAACTATTTTTCTAATGCAACCTTTGACCTGGTGTTATATTCCTTTAAATGTTCACATATCTTCAAAGAGACGTTCAAATTACAGAGATGGGTCAAAACTGGAATATTCTCGTCAGTGTGTCACACATTCCACGTCTATGTTATAAACCAACATGCCATTTTCAAGATAGGTGCCAGAAAAGAGACTTTGTTGGTAGCAGAGCAATTTAATATTGCCATTGATTAAATTTCAAGCACAACTTCAGACAGAATGTTTTAAAAAAACATTGAATGTACTGTTGCACCCCCATAGTAATCATAAAACATGATTAGCAGCATTAGATTAATTTTGATGCGAGAGTAAATAAATATAATTTTTTTTGTTACGGCCTAACCAGCATTTCTACCTGATGTTCCATGTATGGTTCTGCTTTCTCCAAAGTGCAAAGTAAGGTCAAACAATAATACCTTTAGTACCAACAATTTGTAGATGTCACTCAGGACAAACCAAACAACTCTGATTATGCTCCGATGTGGAAAAAATTAAAAAGAGCACCTTTAAATTAGCAATACATTTGTATTAACTATACTTGCATGAAACACTTCATCAGCCAGAACATACTTCTAAAAACTTAACAAAGGCATGAGAACATGCTGACCGTGTGGATTATCTCTAAGAATTGAGCAGGATAACAGGTGAAACTATATATGGTATTCTAAGCAGGCATTGGCAAGCAGATTTTGCTTTGGCAGGGTTCAAGTGGCCTCCATGCCAAGCACAATACTCAACATAATGAGAAACACTTGTTTCAAAATGAACAATCCACCGAGCCTCACAGCATTCAAAAGCAACCGAGGGAGCTCATTTTTCATTGTATATCGTGAACATTGATTATATTTGGTAGCCTTGGCTCAGAGCCATAGAAATACAGTACATCCATAAAGATTACAAGTCTGTCGGCTTCATAAATGACTGAGCGGTGTAGATCATGACAGGAACAGTAGGTGTGCGATAATGTATTTTGATGGGAAAAAAAACTATGTTTAAATGTCTGCTGTCTTATTGCAAACACTTTATCTTCTGGACTCTTCCATAGTCCGACAAACGTGCCCAAAGTTACATAATATTATGGAAAGAAGAAATGAATAAACAATACGTTTGAGCGTGAGGCCAAGAACAAATTAAAAATGAATCAATTGAAATACACAAAATCACAACTGTGTCTGCGTGACCTCTGCATGTTGAGTATAGTGGCAAAATGGTAAATGGAAGAAATGGCATTCGCACAATCGCTCTGTCAATGGGTTTGTGTGGTGCCAAAGGTCAGTGCTTACCATTTCTGGAACAGTTTACAACACTGGGCTTTCAGAGTTAATGCATCTGTGCGAGACAGCTGAGGAAAATTGCACTGTATTATTCATTCCTCCAGAAATTAAGGGATCCATACACAATGCGTCTGTGTTTGTTTATTCAATGCCAATTTAAATTCTGTTGACTTATAAAAAAAAAGAAGAAAAAAAGAAATGTTGACTCAACACAAAATAAAATGGCCTTTTAAAGTTTCTTGTTTGGCTGGGTATCTCAGCAGTATTTCAGTGTAACAAAGAGAGGCATTAAACGACAGAGGGTTTTATTGACATGGCTGTAGCCATGGAGGATTAGAGAGGTCGGTTTTCTCTAAGTAGCCTGAACCCATTCACACCGGCCAGAGAGAGAGACGTTTCTTTCCACTGTTTGGAGTTCTCAGTTGTGAGACTACAGCCAGAGAGATAGAGTGCTAGCTGTGACCCTATACGAGGACAAGGCAAGTGGTGGTAATGATTTTGCAGTGCAATTATTCCAGTAAGGGTCTTTCAGGGAGATTGTGCATATTAAACCAAGCTATTATTACTTTCTCAGAACAATGGACAAGAGTCTCTTAATCGGCTAATGTGAGAAGTGTTAGCAAGGTTAATCGAACTGCATTTTGAGATGCACCTCAGGAGCCTGTAGCATGCTGTCCAAACTTGAGAGGGAAAGAGTGTAGGAGCCAAACTTTGGTGGTTTAGTCTGGACTGAAGCCTCCTGATTCTGATTTCAACCACAGAAGCAGAAGTGCATTCATTTACGGCTACTAACAGACCACTCAAGTTTAGATCCACTGTACGCATCTTTGAGCTGTCGAGTTAACATCATCACATTCTCATTCATAATGAAAAGGTGACGCGCTGACAAACATCACAGTTGACTCTCATTTTTACAAACGGCAGCGACTGCTAACTCAGGATATTGAACTTTGGCAAGTCGGTGAACTCCACACTGCCAGCTCATTTTCTACAAGCAAGCCAAAGGATACCACGGGTTTGAGGAGGCGATGTGATGTTGAGACCCCTGATGGGCTCCAAACGGCTTCCAGCAAGGAGCAACTGCTGCTGTGTGGAACGTGATCTCTCGGCCGAATCACACGCTGCTGCTGCACTGCCCTCCGTTGGTTGAATCGTGTAAGCATGTGAGACTTTTCCCTCTACGCAGACAGTGATGTCTCAGGCGCAAAGCAGGTGCATTTCCATCAGTTGTCAATGATGACGCATATTCTGTGACAGCAACTTTTTAACTGGTCAAATTAAGTTTGACAAAATGGGACAGTACAGAATGGACAAAATGGAAGTAAGAAGAGGAAAGGACATGTGTAGAAGCTGGACTGCTATAGTCGGGATGTCTTGGTCACATGATGCACACCTTAACCAGCAGAGCCAACAAGACAGTGGTCCCAAGAAGTACTTTAGTTCATCATATACTTTTGACATTCTCTCACAACATTAACCACCTATCGATCTTCCACTTTTTATAGCTGTCCTGTCTCCTGCCCTCTCTTATCTGCCAGAAGAAAGCATTGGATACTTGAAGCTGTATGGAGAGGGTGACTCATGGGTGTCAAATACATTTTAATAAAGTCAGAGAACACAGTAATTGCGAGATATTAATTAACATATAACGCCTCACATAAATCATTCGGTGAAACATATCAGCCATGTTGAGCTATGTGTTATCGCCATGGCGTCTGAGGTGAGAAGTGAAGGGCCACATTGGGGCCTTTATGCTTTTCGAGGTTTGGTGTGAGGGCTCCGTTTCTGGATGGCAGTACTGTACTAACAAACATTTGCACCCATGTGGATTTGCACTCAAACCAACAAACTGCCAATGCAGCGTTTCAGTCCTGTGAGTCAGACCTCTATGAGAATGACCATCTAAGTCTCCACACACTGTTGTATTATTCGGCCCGCAATTGGCAAGATCGGCCAAACTTAAACACTGGAGAAACTGAAGCTCACGCAGAGATGATAATTAGAAAATGTCATGCGCTGGAATTTCTGAATTGTATAAACAGAATACAGCCGTTAAATGTCAATGGAAGAACAGCTATGGAAATTGTCCTTCAACAACACACACTTGAGCATATTTTATCCTGCAATGCCATGTTCGAGTAGTAATGTGGGCCCCATTCATGAAAGTAATAAAGTCAGAAGGGACCAAACTGTCCATCATCGCTCTCAACACGTGGGACAGAGAAGCAGGAGAATGGTGGTAAACCATGCAAATGGTAAACCCTAAAAGGTAAAGCTAAAGATGAAGAGTGAGACAAGAAAATGCCAATAACAGGGATCATGTGGCTAAGAACCAAGAAGTGAAATATACAGTAAAATGAACCACTTTTGTTGAGAATGGAGCAATTGGGATGACTCATTCTGACTGGCAACAAAGAAAGAGTGCGCACGGCTGATAAAAATAGCTTTTCTATGGAAGAGTATTTATTAAAAAAATATTCCCGAATGAATCAAAATCGACACACATGCAGACAGGAGAAGAAGACAGAAATAGGGCGTGCCCACTGTAATGGATCTCTCACCAAAACCTCACACTCTGCCTTTTAACTTTTAAGTTCAGTCGTGCCGAGAGAGTCTTTTTCTGACCACTGCTCGTTCCAGCCCTGCCCTGCTCTGTCCATCCCCAGCCAATCCCGACTAGACTCAACCCAACATGGGCTGTGACCGTGGCCTGAAGCTCACCTAGAATGCAGCGACAGGCAAACCAGCAGCAGGAGCTGTGCCTGTGGGCACAGGCCAAAGCTAAATAAACCCCATCATCAACTGACTGAGGGGAAACAAAATGAAACGCCCACACTGTTGGACTTGGACAGGGTTTTTCTCTTAGAGGGGGAATCCACATCTTATTGAGGACAGTCAAAGTGGACATACAAAGGGTAAAATAAGGTAAGGGAGGGATATCAGGCAGTGACATTTGTGTTTGGCTCTAATTGGCCTTACATGTGGGTAACCATTACTTTGAATTGAGGTTGCATGATGTACTGTGCTGGATCCTTTTACCTCCATTCCACTCAAGCACACTGGCTTAGTGAATGGATTATTGATGTACATATAACCATAACCTTGCTTTCTGTCAGAGAAGAGTTTGTATTGCTACTGTAGAGGTCACAGGGGTCAGACTGTGTCAAGAGGCCACCACATTACTTCAAGGTATTACGGATTTCAATGGAGAGTTTGTGGCACAATGATTTTGAGAATACATTCTTTTTTGGTTCCCAAATAAAATAAAATAATAATGCAATAAACAAAAGGATGTCGGCTCAAATTAATTTGGTTTATAAACTGAAAGGTTTCTTAAACAATAATGGAGTCTCCCAATGAGGTGAAATGACACTGAACCCTTTCAAATGCTCACGTGACAAGTACAGAGATTTACAAGTAAGGTAATTATTTTCACACTTTCAAATTTTTAGCTGAGTTAGTCGGAAACTCTCAAACGGTACATAAAACACAAAGTTTCTCGACAACAATAACACAAATAACAAATTATAACAAGTTTTGAGTAAAACAATTAAGCTTAAAGAGGGGAAATAGAGACAACAAAATCATGAAACCACTAATTCATGAAACACAATGTGTTAATGCTCACACCTGCACATCAGTCTGTACGTACACATGGGCACCTGCACACACACAGACCTATCATTTGACATGTAATCCATTAAAAAAAATGTCCTTCTGCTTAATAGAGTTCTGCCAACAATCCCCACAGGCCTATCTAACAATCTTTCTTCCTCACTGTACATAATATGCCCTGGTGGTGTGTGTGTGTGTGTGTGTGTGTGTTAACCCCTCTGGGAATTGCACGCATTTTACTACACCAGCATTTGTGCCAAGCTGCGTCATCTCTCTAATGACTCTTTACAATAACACTGGCAGAGTTACGTCAGTTACATCCGTAGGGAATCACACAGATTTTTGGGAAAACAACCAGTCATGGGCACACCAGACAATGTGATGCAGTTGAAAATAAAAAATACATGATGGTCTTGATTAGTTTGATGCGATATACAGGAAAGAAACGGAACACTGAGCTTATGTGAAACCAGTTTCCCACCCGTGACGTTCATCCTGTTTAGTTTCTCTGAGACATTTCCCTGAAACAGACGCATTAGAGCAGATAACACAACGAAACAGAAATTATATAAATCATCAAACCCAAACATGAGTATACCAATTTTTATTGCCATTTAGAGGCACTCTAAAAGTATTTGTATGCTTAAAATGCTTCCTGATATGTTCCAACCTGTCCAACGAGCCGGGGATGAGAGGGAAGGGAATGTTGTTTGGGAGTCTTAATAGTATTTTCTTTGAGCGTGTTTTACGTCACTACCACCCACAGCTTTTCCTCCACATATGGTGGAGTTCCAGGAATGTGTTTCCTTAGCCTGTTCTTGATGACAAGGGTCACCTCACTGACACTGCACATGCTGGACCGACAACTCGTGGCTCAGAGCACTTGAAGGATGGATACTGTTTTCACCGTTGTTCGATGATGGCCTTAAATTGGCGGAAGTTTTTTTTGAAAATGCACTTTTTAGGCTATACAAAGAAAACATTTGCTTAGGTTTTAGTGTTAGAAAAGGGTGACAATTTTGAAAAAGAGATGGGTTAGATGACATAATATTGTCTGACATGGCAGTTTATTACCTTTAAACACATTCTTCAAGATGAATAAATTAAACAGCAAAATGGTACTTTGTATTCATGTCTTTATCTCAGGCCAGTGATGTGACAGCAGCAGTATGGTGGTTCAAACAGATTTACCATTTGAGTTTTATTTTCCATGACCGCTCAATAAATTAGAATGATGGAGGAAGACCAAGGCAAGTACCTCTTCTGCTGGCAGGGTGGCTGACTTAACTGTCTTTGGCTGGACATCTAGTTCTTTTTCACTCCATATGATGAATATTTTACACTATAAATTACAAAAAGTCCCAGAATGAGGGACACTAACACAATAAAACTCACAAACTTCGGAAGACTGGAAATCCCCCATTTAGTGTACTTAAATCAAAATAATCCATTATGGCCGTTTAACTCTTTCCCATGCTGCAGCATTATCTCTGAGCATGGAAGAATCTTGGACAGAAAGCCTATGCAAAGTAAATACATCTTTATTAAATAATCCATTTCACGCCTGGTGGTGTAAAGGCCGCCTCTGTGTCCAGCTGGAGGAGATTAGAGGCAAATCTGAATCCCAAAGTCTTCCAGTTAAAACAGAGAGCAGCAGCCTGTGGATTCCCACTTAGATGCCACTTGGATGCAGCTGAATGCAAAATTGAGATATGTATTTACAGTTGGCCTGTGTTTACATACTGTGGTGTCCGCACTTTTCCAAGATTTTGCACCACATTTGGAGGATCAACTAATACGAGAGGCAAGTGTTCCAAAAAATTACTTTTTGCTGGTAGACAATTTGAAAATATGCTTTAACAATGCATATATATATATATATTTTTTCTTTTCTGAAAAGTCTCCGCTTACTGTTCGATTGATAGCTATTAAATCTGGTGCAGATATTCAAAGGGTCCAGAAGATGAATTTGAATGGATAAAAGACAGTTTTATCTTGTTTTTGTATTACAAATAAGCAAATAGAACTATTCCTTTAAACTAGAAGAGAATCTTCAACCTCTTCAACTTTTACCTCAAGTGAAAACACAATCTAGCCGGCTTGGCCCGCCCAGAAGCGAAAAGTAACCTGGCTGGTGTCTGATTCATGGAAACACGGTAACTTAGAGAGTATTAAGAAAAGCCTTTGAAAAAGAAAGGATATTTTGCCATATTTTGTGTCTCATTGACACATTTTAAGAGTCGGTAATATTACATAATTTGTTGAGCATATGCGTCCTCACAGCAATTGACACCATGTGGATCTGAATAAGACCACCTTCTCCCAAGGATTTCTTCAGCCAAACATGAGCGAATGAAAGCAGGAACGTGACTCCAGATTCAATGATCACTGTTGAGAACGTCATTTGCTTTTTACGGGGACTTTTGCTTTTTGGGATATGTATTTTTCTTCCAAAGGTCACCAGGGTCATCACAAGAATCATGGCAGCTGTAGTGCATCCTGAGTGTGTTTGAGAGAGCACCTGTTTTTCTTATTGGTGGTGTTTATACCGTTAGCGTAACCATACTTGTTGGACTGGATTTTGAGAGAAGTTCACAGACTATTATTGGCCCAGGGGAAATGCAACTGGGTGAGTCATTGGATAGTGTGGACTCAGTATCCTTAATCACACATTGATTGGAATGATTTTCACAGAAGCTATAAACGTTTGAGAGAGAAAAAAGAAAAGCAATATGGAAACCACTTTTTACACAGACACCGCTAAATGGAAGTTGGAAGTTGGTGCATAACATTATATATTCTGAATGCATACTCATAACTTGTATGGTCACTGGTTTTACTAGGATCGGAGACCAAAATTGAGGCGATGACGCTCTTACGGCGACGCCTTTCCTTCCACAGACTCCCTTCATCTGGAATCACTCTGCTACTGTGTGTCTGGGGACTGAGCTCTGTGGGTCAGAGGGCAGAGAAAGGTTTGTCGTTACAACGGTGTTGAAAAATGCCTCAGCAGGACACTGCTACTCTGCTGAGCCATGATCCATCCAATAATAACAATAGACATAGAGGAGGTGCAACACTAGCTGATGGGAATGGCCGTCTTTGTGAACTGCTGCTTCGGGTGAAATTTCCCAATATTAAAATATTGATTTTAGCCGCGTTTAAACTTTAAGGAAAGTTGACTTATTTGCCTAAACTTACCTGCTAAACTTCGGATGGAATGCACTTGTAGACATTGTGGGTTATATTCATGCAGCTGCTGTGTGGAGGAATACAACATCAACGTGCTTGTAGGCAGGTTGGAGGAAGTTCAAAATGAGTCCAATAAAATGCATCCAAGGAACCGTCAAATTTTCACATTGTACCAAGTCCAAGGTGCCAGGAAGTGGGGTAGAGCTTGAAATATGGAGGAGGCCCAGCACTTCCAGATGCAGAGGAGAGACACAGGGTCTTCTAAACTAAGGGGGAGCCAACAGGTCACATGGCAGACCAGCAGATCTTTACTACCTTGATATAAAGTGTATATCAAGTTGTGACAGCTGGGAAAAGATAACAAAGCACAATTGCGAGAGAATTTTACCTCTGGGGCTAATGTAAGGGAGCGGCAGCTGAGAGCTGAA
Organism: Taurulus bubalis; assembly: GCF_910589615.1. Taxonomy (NCBI): domain Eukaryota; kingdom Metazoa; phylum Chordata; class Actinopteri; order Perciformes; family Cottidae; genus Taurulus; species Taurulus bubalis. The sequence continues at coordinate 11,251,748 of NC_136606.1, forward strand.
GGCATCAGATAGAACAAGGTTAACGGTTTGTTATGTATCGAAAAGAAGGATCATGTCATATTTTGTGTGTGTGTGTGTGTGTGTGTGTGTGTGTGTGTGTGTGTGTGTGTGTGTGTGTTAGTTTTAGCGTGATGCCTGGGCATTCATAGCATCAGTCATTTGAATAGCTGTGAGGGAAGGATATTTTGGCTGGAAGAAAGGTAAATCACAGTTTCACATCTGTCAACCAAATCACCATAAGTTTTTTACTTCTTTTTTGTTGTTGTCATTTTTGGAGAAATATCAGCGTATACAATGTCAGACACGGTTTGATTTAGTGCAGTGAAAGATGAGCATGGTTTTGCATTCTCTGGTTTTTCATATTTCATTGAGTCCTACCACTGTGAATTTGCTCTCATTCATCTGACAGCTTTAGGTTTTTCAATTCATTCACACCGATGTTCCAAGCACGACACATTCTTCCCTTGCGAGTATTCCCAGAAAGCAAAGTATCTGCAGTTTAGGTTGGCTCTATTTTCATTCCTCTTGTGGTCTCAATTTCAGTCTTATATTCTGCTCATCTGGTTAAAAAGAAAAGAAAATGGACAATAAGACGAGAAAAGACCTTGCACTAATTGTAACCATGTGCAGCTTGTGGGAACACTGAACACTGACCAGCAATAGTGTTTCTTGATTAGTCTCTATAGCACTTTGATATTCAGGAGACAGTGACAGGAAATGCGCATTGTCTTGGGGATGCTGGGATACATGCGCACTCCCTGACGAACAAACCAGAGCAGGAATCCAGCAGCTGGTTGGATTTGTTTTGGCCCAGGGCTGACCAGTCCATGGCCTCACAAGACCCAGACAAATTTCCTGGTTGATAACAAGCAATTTCTGTCACAATAAGCAGCACAGCTTTGGGAAGATTGACTACGAGTGCAATTTAAACATTTCAGAAGGGTGTGTAAAGATAAAGTCCACCCTTAAACACTACATGGATGGGACTATCTCCAAGTTACTTCAAGGTGCTCTAATCTATATGTTTCATCTTGCAATGGACCAAATTACTATGTGCAATGTTAAAGGAGAAGCTTGTAGTTACAAACCCACAGACAATTAACACCAGCTCTATGGAGCTTTTTAGCATCTTTCAACTTTTTCAATTGGTTTCTCCCAATTGTTATGTTTTGATTCACTCTCATGGCTCTCATCAGCATTACTTCAGCTATGGCAGTTGCAACGACACAATGGGAAACCCACTTTGCGCTACCTTTCCAGCACCAAACAACAACCCGAAAAACAGAGTTAGTGAAAAGAGATCTGAGCTGCTAAAGAGCCAGATATTATACTGTATGCTATGAAAATGTAATTATGTGGGAGCAGCAAAGTCTCATAAGAGAGCAGTAGGTAGAACATAAAAGGCTAAATTGCACAACTGGAATAAATGTTACATCCCATAGGGAAGACATATGATAGCTTAAACCCAACTGAGTCTGGGACTTTCCTTTAACCGCAATAACACAGTAAAAAGGTTAAAACTTTTGCCAAGCACATCAAAGGCATACAGTGATACATTAAGAATAACTGAACACGCTGCTCAGGTCAGATAGAGCGTAACATTTTAGCAGCGGTTTTCCGTTTTACAACAATGATGTGAAAAATAATGATGACCTTTGGATGATCCTCGTAGTAACCTGGCTTAGTTTTCTACAAACTCTGGATGTTCAGTACTACTGCAGAGAAACATGTGGATATCGGCCGCCAGCCTAGTAAATAGGTCAAAAATTTGGAAGCGTTGATAGGAAGTGAAGAAATGTGTTATTTCTTAGAAACGTAGTGTTCATTTGCATACACCACAGACTGAATGTCAGTGGAAGGGTCAATCATTGGATATACATGTGTCGATTGGAGACTGGAACAGTGTTTTCAGATGCTTAAACCTCAATTTGTATGGTGAAAACTATTTGGCAGATCGAGTTACCGTGAGACGAATGGAAGGAGCAGAGAAGTCATACTTGCTGATGCAAAAGAGGTTAAAACCACCACAGCGACTCACAACAGCCAGACAAGCACCGGCATATTTACGCGACATGGGTCAAAGGTTTATGGAAACAAAGAGAACGTTTACTAGGCGGAAAGATCCAAAAGGATAGAATTACAAAACAGTCCTTGTATGGTGTAAGGTTTTGAATGAAAGTTTGACAGAGCTCATTAATATTAGAATTTTAACCCAGGTTCAAGACGATGTTGATAATACGCTAGTACCGTTAGCATTCATGTAAACAGCAGAAATGGGAAGGGGAAGGAACCGTCATTACAAACATGACAAATGAAAGGGAAAATACAAAAGAACTGTACGCTATAAACTCCCATCACTCTCCTGCAGGCACACAAGCGTTCAACGTTCTCAGCTCTCGTATTGAAGAAATAGCTTGTTCCTCTTTGCCAGACTTTGTTCATATCCCAAAACTATTGGGGAGCCATTAGATAGCATTTCCCTTCATTACAAGGAGCAAGGTCTCCTTAATACATTTTTTAATCAACTTCAAATACACTTCTGTGATGGCCGCTCCTGCTGCCACACAGCTGATTGAATTGTTGATAACCATCCTGCACATACACACCTTGGTTTTTAATATTGTACACTTACAGTAATAGTTTGTTTTCTCCCCAGAGAGTATGTTGACCTTTGAATCTCATCACATCAACAGGAGATAAATGACACATTTTGTTTCATGCATCACACTCACTATATATACATTATATACATTATTTAGTATTGCTGGCAGTAGATTTTGTAGTGCATACATTGTTAATTCCTTATGACTATGTTAGTTTGTTGCTGCTTTTGATTAGGATAATTTCTATAATATTCATTTATACCGAAGCTAATTGTCCTCTTTCGTTTTATTTGCAGTGTACATGGATATGTTTGTCTTTTCTCAAAAACGGTCTGATCAGCCATTATGTAATTTTCCCTTTGTGTTCAGTTTGTTAGGTCACACTCCAGATCAGTGGATGGCGGTAATGCACCCGCAAGCTAAGTTAGGTTAGCTGGTAGCTTCTGTTTATTTGTCTTCTTCTATGGGCCCAGAACTATATTACATATTATGTCACTTGTTTTTTGGGGGTTTTTGGGTGAATAAAATCTTCTTTTTTGTCAATCCACCTGTGACTCTTCATGCCTGCCAGCTCAGTCTCTCACATCTTCCAAGATTCACTCCTGCACCAAATGTGTAACAACCGACAGTAGAAAAAGTGCCCTAAAAATGAAAAATGTTCAATGTTTGGGTAATGTTTCTTAAGCACAGGGATGTTTTCGGACATTTTTTGGTACAGTAGTAACCGTACGTCTTTACAACATGAAAAGACGTCCCAGAGTTAAAATGCCTTGACAACAGTAGTTGTGAATTTCTGAACACATCTCACAGGTGCCACCAAATGAATGAAGCCAAGTTTCTCTGTCATGGTGCAATCAAACTGCAGGGACCATGACCTCTCAGTATTTGCTCCATAAAACTTGGTTTGTTTGCATTGAACCAGAAGAACTAAGCCGTAAATTCCTACGAGGGATGCCACCTGCCGCAGTGGGTTGAAGCCTGTGTGTGTGTGTGTGTGTGTGTGTGTGTGTGTGTGTGTGTGTGTGTGTGTGTGTGTATGTGTGTGTGTGTGTGTGTGTGTGTGTGTGTGTGTGTGTGTGTGTGTGTGTGTGTGTTTGGACCAAAACAGTCTGAGAGAGAGGAAGATCCAGTATCCAGTTGTAAGCAACCACTAAACCTCTAAATGGTTATTTTCAATTATCATTTTGACCGATCATAAACACACAGAAGTCTTTGACAACCATGTCAAACAACAAGCGTGGGACCAAGTTTGGGAAATATTAAATAAAAGTACGAGACACTTTGACCAGTTCCATCAACTGCTGTTGGGAAAACCTAGAAACTGCACAAAGCCAACTGCAAGGATGAAGAAGACAAGAGGCCAAACCGGGGACTCACAGAAACCCACAGGGTCTTTGCTTCATCTTAATTTAAAATCCATCACTTGCATGGAACACAGAACACAAGAAAGCGCAAGCTTTTTCTGATAAGCTGGATCCAATAAAAGCACTGATGTCATCATAAACTAAAGACTGCCTGGGCAAGAGCCTGCTAGTGACAGATTGATGTTTACTCCTTTGACGTAACTGACCCAAACTCATTTGAGATATATACGCAAGAAGCCTGTTTGATTCTCAACATCATATGTTCTTTTATGATTTTATTCAAGTCAAATCAAGAATTTTAATTCCAGCATGATTGTTGTTTTATTACATAGCTTTCTGAACTCTCCTTGGACTTTGAGGCTTGCTTGATTCACAGTTTCCTGTCATCCTCAAGGCCAAACTCAAAAGAGCAAAAATCAACTATGGAAGAATGGTAGAAGCGAAAAAAAGATAAAAAAATTCAGAATAACACATTTTGTTTCGTCTCTGTTTCAGGTCTAATTGAGGCCTCATCTGTTTCTGAGCTACACAATATTAGATTAGCACACACACAGCGTCACACCAAACTGTACATAGGAAGAAACACATTTATTCCTATCATTCTGCACAATATTCTGAAACACGTTGGAGCTGGACAATGTCCCAGCTAGGTTTGGCATATCCAATCAATTTACATCACACTTAAGTCAAACAGCTCATTGAATCTACAGTGCCAAATCCATGATGCAGAAATCCACTTTAAACCTAACTACTGTTAGATGAAGGTTTCTGTAACAATAGTGTCTACTTAGACCATGAAAAGATCAACCATGAGTGTAACAATGGTATCACTTGTGTCATTGTACTTTGCTGCATGTACTTATGGCAGATCGCTGCTTGAACAGCTCTAATAGGATCAAGGAAGAAAAGCTGACATACAAAATAATCCGACATAACAATTTGCATATTCTTTAACGATGAATGGTACAGTTCACCAGATGTCACCGCTGCACTCTGGTCCCAAATTCTGCAAGCTGCAGTCCTCGTCTGTGCTTTCCAGCAACACTAAAGCTCTTACCAGGTGCCAAGTGAGCAAAGATCAAGGCTTAAACCACCCACGTAGGGATTGAGCCTGAAGCTTTTCTTTCACTTTCTGATTATGGTCACTTCTTCAGGAGTAGTGGTGTAAACGGCAGTCGAATCATAAATCCTGGGCAAAATTTTGGTTATAGGAAAAACAGACTTTCAAAGCTAATGATTTCAGTATAGGGATCAGAAGGTAGATCTACATGTAAAAAAGTGGACTTAAGCATTAGCTAGTTTATGATCTGTTTTCAGTTTTATCCTATAGAATTTCATCAATTAGAAGCATGCAGTAGACTAGAGTTACAAAGGCTACGGTGTCTCGCAGAAGAGTCCAGTGCATTTATCATTTCTGCCAGGGCCAAGAGTCCCAGAGGCCCTGCCATGCCCAAGAGAGTCCCAGCCACAGGGCCTGTCTGCCAGAGCCCATGCTCATCTGCTGTCTAGACTGCCTCCAGGACTACCCAGCCACAGCCTGATCCAGCCAGCCGGCCGGTCAGCCAGCATGCATCTGACCCTGTTGTGTGCTCCCCTGGCCAACAAGAAATCCACCTTCATCAGAAGAATCAGCTAAAATTCTGCATTCATTAGAGTGATAAATGTGTGCCTGCATTACTCTTACTCATGTTCTTGCAAAGAGTTAAACACCACTCTCATACTGCATATGTTTGCTAAGAGTCAAAACTCTAAGAGACTACTAGTTTAGCTTAGCAGAAAGTTAGGGAGCACGGAGAAATAGCTAGCTAGCTACGTTTGTGTAGCATTTAGGTGGCAGAAATTGTATATAATATTAAAAAGTATGTTTTCTTTTCTGTATAATCAACTCAAAATAAGACTTGTTGTGGATTCATTACCTTATTATGAGGCGTCAATATCTATATAGAAAGTAATTAAGAGCATTTCCCAAAATGTCAAACTATTCCCTTAAGAATTAAAATATAATATCAATCCATAAAGTAGCTTGTAAATCACATAAAAAATGGAACATCAATAATGATGCATAATCTCCTGGTACAAATGCAGAGGCCTATCACAGTTTTCCAGACAACTCTGTACAGGTTATTTTAGTTTTGGCATCTCTCTCCTGAGTCCCGGGTGATATTTTTTGTTACCTGCTGTCATGAAGATACATCATAAAACGCCTCAGCTCTATCTTTAGGTCCTGCTGGATTTTTCATGTTTGCCTGTCTCTCTCTCAGCTGACATCTGAACCTCTTGAGAAATGTCTGCGTGTGACCACAGCCCCGTCTCTGTGCAGTCTTACAAGGCCTGAGCATCAAAGATGGTTGTAAATGTCTTATAGATGGGTGAGAATATCTGGAGGCAAAGGAATGTAACATGTCAAAAATAGATCCACAAGCTGAGCGACTTATTCCTGACGAAAGAGCTGCCCCTCTAGTAATCCCTCAGGTTTTTTCCCACACTCTAAACAGAGTTTCGGGGAAGAGGGTTTTTAATTGTGTATGTTCTGCTGACATTATGTTTGTTAAGATTGTTTGAAGCACTTTACAGGCCCTTGCATAAAGCGTATCGTGTGGCAAATTGCTAGTTTTGTATTTTCTCTTGTCTCTTACCTTTTATCCACTTCATCTGAAAATAAAAACTATTTATTTTTCAATCTGAACCTTAAACAGCTGTTTGCTTTTTACTCTGACTAAATGGTCTCTGTATTCTGTTTTTTCTTTTCTTCCAGTGACTTAGGTTGAGGACAAAGTCACCTTAGTGTCTCCTGAGCAGCCAAACAATAGCCAGACTTGTATCTAGACAACAGGGAGAAAACATCCCGTCTGGGACAGATTTTCTACGGTCTTGTTTGTGGAGGTCCCTCTTCAGTAAGCACAAGACAATGTGGCTTTGGGTTATATTGGGTAATCTTTCAGCAATAAGCCTTACAGTACCAGCTGGCATTGCAGGCAGTCTGTTGCAAGTTGGATTCTATGAAGAAAAAGTATTTGATCAGGGATGTTATATTAACACCTTGGTGTACAGTCCAAACACAGCCGGAATTTAATTTTGAATCAAATTGAAGCTCCGCAAGGGCCCTCTTTGATCAGAAGACTCCGATATTTATTGACTTCATTACTGTGCTTATTAGTCTTTGGACAAAGGAGGAGTAATAATCCACTCCTGAACTTCTAATGGGGACACAGGGTTGAAACTTTCTCACACGCAGGTTTTTTCAGTGTCAACAAGCCTTCGACCCGTCGTAAGTTAGCGGACTGTGTGAAACATACAGTATTTGCTATGTAACTGCATTTTGCACTGATGCAATGTTTAACAACTGTGTGTGGAAGAAAGCAGCCTGGACAGTTTGAAGTTAGAGACTGGGCTCTTTACCAATGTAAACCACTCTTGAAATGTAACTTTTTCTTTTTGCCCTGTGGCCAACAAAAACCAACTCATGACATAACAACTTCCAAGCTGCCCCAATACAATTGCCCTTCAAGAATCCAATCTAAAATATGACTTTCATATTAATAAGTATTCTCTTTTATTAGATTTGCATTACTTGGCATGACTGATTAAAGAACTGTCCAACAGTTTGGGAAGTACTTGCTTCCTTGTCGAGAGTAGGTGAGAAGATGAATTAATTCCTCCATTCACATGCTACTGATCTGTTAGTGACTTTCCCGTGCACCGTGGATGCTACCAGCGCAGTAACAATAGCATTGGGTGCAATACACCGCCGAGCTGGAGTGTACAGCACGTGCTTTGATTGCTTGAATAATGGATAGAGCGAAGAGCCATCCTTTAGAGATGTAGTTACTTATTGAATTGTGCAGGTCAGGTTGCAATGAATCTAGAATCATAAGGAATGCAACGCTTGTTGAATCTGTGTATTATCTCGATGCTATTCCTCTTTTGCTTTCCCTTTTGCTCACTACTGCGCCCCATTCTCTCTGCTGTCCCTGGCATCGACACTGGGCTCCGAGAGGCCTCCGGAGAGGGGGAAAGCATGGGGGAAACTTGGAACAATATATTGTAGGTAAATAAATGCTCTGTCTGGAAAAGAATGCCTTTCCAAGACAGACCCAAGGCCCCTCTTAGCACGTGCCCCGAATACTGCGCTAATTACTCTAATAATATGATAATAAAGCTTCGACCTTATTCAAAGTCACTGGGTTCTCTGTGTAAATACGTACCAGCACTCTGAGACTGAGGGAATATCATCTGGGCCTTGAGGAGACTGCACGTGTGTGTGTGTGTGTGTGTGTGTGTGTGTGTGTGTGTGTGTGTGTGAGGAAGACAGAGAAAAAGAAAGAGGGGGAAAGAGAGATACAGTGGAAGTACAGTATTCTATTAAATCCTGGTTTTCCACTATGAATCTAAACTTTTGACTCAACTTTTAAGTTTTTGATCAGAAGCATATGACCAAATAAACATAAAGATAGTGTGAAATGCTGTGAAACACGTGTATGTTAAGCTAATCTGATAACACTGACAACAATATCGCTATAAACCCGGGGATCTTTGGCTCGCAGGCCGTGCTGGCTGAAAAGTGGCCGGACTATTGATACCAGATGAGAGGATTAATCAAAATACTGAGCAGATGGTGCATAACAGAAAAAAAAACACAACAATATGTCAAAATATAGGGATTTAATAAATATGTGGTGTCTGTTTGGGTATAGTTTGATAACAATATGAAAATATAATAAAGCGCAGGTAAAAAAAAAACAATGCCCAGTTTCTTTTTTCAAATCTTATCTTTCACTACAAGTATTCAGAGCCACGAAAGGTAGCTGATGGTCTATTTGAGCTTAGCATTAAGTATGCTTTCTCGTTGTGTCCCATCTTTTCCCCTCTGGCTGCCTGCTAAGGTTTCATATATGCTACTTGGGTCAATACAAATAAAGCCAGCATCACATCTTCAAAATACCTTTACATTTTTTTAAATTCTACCTGTCAAAATCCAAGAGCCCTGGAATGAAGCACCCTTGGCCAGGTCTAGAAAGAAGAAATATTCAACTAATCTGTCATGATTTATCTGACAACTTTCCATCCAAGTGAAACGTCCAGTCTGCTCAGGAAGAGCAGCAGCGGAGAGAATGAGCTGAAATGTATAGATGGAGTGAAACGGAGGAGAAAAGCCTGAGTGATATATCCCTTCCACCAGTTCCAGCACCTGAAAAGTACATCACTTCCAAGACGATATTTTCTGGGAAAGCACCAGTTGTCTGCAACAAGAGAGAAGGAGAGAGGGAGAAAGAGAAAGAGGAAAAAAAAGGGAAAGAAAATTGTTCCTGCGTCACGTTTCTTTAATTTGTTCACCAGCTGCCAATGAAAATACCTGCAGAGTTCCCCCAAACCCCAAACGCCCCACCTTTTTTTGGGGCTCTGCATCTGCCCTGGCAAACCTCACAGCTGGATCCACGTGATGAACAAATGTCATCTTTATAGTGTAATGAATACGACAGAGAAGACTGAGAGATGGACTTAGCTCTGGTTGGACTCATACACTGTGAGTTGATGTGGCTGTTCTGACCGGTTACAGTGACCAGCGGAGCTTGTGGGAAGTGTCAATCAAGACACTTCAAGTATTAACAGAATCAGAACTGTTTATTGCCAAGTACGTTACACATACAAAGGATTTGACTTGGTGCATAACAATAAACAACAATCTCAGTGCAATGATGTTTGGAGTTTATAAAGTTTCAAATATGAACATAAATCCCATCCACATACTTCAAACCCTGACACAGACTTGCCTTTAATTAAAAAACCCAATAAAGTCATATGCTCTTAACACCTTGATGCACGCTATGAATCCAAGCGTTGTCCTTCCACATCAAGCAGCATCACAAACCTGAAGCAGATGTCACGTTCAAATTAAGATTGGCCACGAATGGGTTCGGAAAAACCAAACATGGGTTATGTCGTGTTTTAGGTGACAAGGAGTGGCTGCGCGTCTACCTCCGAGGCAGACGCACTTCCTGCATCGTCCACTGCCGCAGCCTATATAAGCCCCCATAGACGGACTGTTTCTGAAGCACTCACAAAGTTTGCAAAGCGTAAAAGCTCCAGACTTTCCCTCCCTCCTCTCTCCAATCCTTTACTGAGGCTTTCGACGCAGGCACAGGGTACCGAAAAAGAAACGGTAGGACCCACAGACCGTGTGAAGGAATGTGATACGTATTTCTGTGTCGTAAAGTAGTGCGTAATGTCTTTTTTTGTAATTGCAATGCATCTTACTTGCAATGCATCTTCAAGTGTGTCCTCTTTGTTTCTTCTTTTCAGATCACTCCTAGACGCGGGATATTTTGCCTGCAGTTTCCCCCAACAAAAAAAAAACGAACATGAAACCTGAGTTATTTGCAGTAGACTTAATGCTGCTGTGCTTATCTTGCGGAGCAAGTGCATTGGCAACGACTATCCCGGCTGTATCCACGTTCTTGCCAGCCGCCAATTTCACCAATATTGGCGCCCTGCACAGCTATGGCACGAGTATTTCTAAAACCAGGAGGAAGCGTTATATTAGTCAGAACGACATGCTTGCCATTCTTGACTATCATAACAAAGTAAGAGGGAAGGTGTTTCCCCCAGCATCCAATATGGAATATATGGTGAGTGAAAGCTTCATTTTAATTTTGAATTTGCTATGAATGTGCATATATTTTGTGGTAGTGACCAAAGTGCATGCAGCAAGTGAAATAGTTTAGTGATGGAAAATCAGATTTTTATAGCTGTAGTTTTGCACAGCAATAAAGTGACAAAATTGTTTTGAAGTTTCTTTGCAACTTCTGCTGTCCATCATCCATGACCCTTTGACACCAAAGTAGTCAAAGGGTCATGTATGATGGAGAGAGCTGTCGTGGTCACTTCTAAAGTCTAAATCAGATTTTTTTTTTAATTTCCCCATATTTCAGCTCCAAAATATACTGTCAAGGTGTGAAGTAATATAATGCTGGTTTTCCTTTGAAAGTTGGTTCTAGCAACTGTTTCAGACAAATGAGCTGACATATTTCCACTTATGAAATTGGCAGCATCTCCATCCTCTATTTACTGTAGAATGAAGTAATCGGAGGGAGTCTCTCCTCATTTCTCCAGTCACAGTCCATTCCCAACAAAACCATACATGAGTGTGGCTGTTGACAAGTTTGGGGATCTGGTATTCTTAAAGCGATGCTGTCCAACTCCCCGTCTAGTCAGTGAAAGAGTGACATCGGACACTGGGCTACTAGCTCTCTCCGCTTATGCAACTGATTTGATGGATGACTTTTGCGTCTTGCCATGACAGCAACACCTGTAACAGAGCTATGAACTCAACTTCCGACTATTATCTCACTGCAGAATGAGAATCTAGTGTTGATATTTTCAGTTGTGTGATGGGTTTCCACATTCCCATGTGTGTGTAGGTGTGGGACGACACCCTGGCTAAGACAGCCGAGGACTGGGCGCATGCCTGCCAGTGGGAGCACGGGCCACCTCACCTCCTCAGGTTCCTGGGTCAAAACCTCTCCGTCAGGACAGGACGGTGAGTGACCTTTGACTTCCCTCCCCCTCCGCGACATCTGCTGCTCCTCTCAAGGATGACTCTCTCTCTCGCAGCAGTCATGGTCGTTGCTTCGCCGCCCCCTTCTTCTTTCTCCGAAAGGGTTTTTACACTGTGACCCGGTGACTGCTTGAGGAATGCTCCTGTGACCCTTCAAATAAACAAAAGTTGTGTTTTCAGCCATGACCCCTGAGGACAAAAGCGCATCCCTTTAGTGGGTCTTGACTTTCCATTTGGAGACACAGGGTACCTTCACATGTTTCTACACTTTTAGGTTTTATTGAGGAACAACATGAGACTCAAGGGAATTCAGTGTATTCTGACTATTCCTTGTGACTTGCTGAGAGAGTTATACAGTGAAGTTATTTCCTAAAAAAAATTAACTAGATCTAAGTAGGCTCTGCACTGTCAGCGTTTTGCAGTGCAGAGCGTGTTTGAATATCTTACAAATAAGCCTGGCCAATAAAATCATCCTGAAACACCGACTGAAAAAAATTAGAAAATCCTCTCAAATTCACAAGATATATTACAACAAAGTTGGTGGCAAGTTACTAGATTTCAATAACTGTTTGAGGGAACAGAATCACCTGAAGGGAACTGACAACTGATAAAGCTTCAGTTCACACACAGAAACAGGATTGAGATTGGAACCCAATAGTTTATTAAATCAAGATCTCAGTCAGTGTTTAACGGTTTCTTTGTTCCTTAAATCCTGAATGCAGCTGAACTGCACAACGACCTCTTACTAGTTTGTCCTAAAACATATTGATAAATGACAAATCGGACATAATCAAGGTTTGAATCTGTATTAGTTCCTTATCACCAGTTGTGACATGTGCAGTGTAGTTTTCTGAACATGTCTGTCTTCTGTTCACAGCTATCGATCCATTCTTCAGCTGGTGAAGCCATGGTACGATGAAGTCAAAGATTATACTTTTCCATACCCTCGTGACTGCAACCCTCGATGCCCTCTCAAATGCTACGGGCCTATGTGTACCCACTACACACAGGTAGAGACAACAGTCAGCATCACATGCAACACTGTTGAGCCGGTGTAACAATGGCATTAACTGGCTGTCTTTTCTTTTTGGCAGATGGTTTGGGCAACATCCAACAAAGTTGGCTGTGCTGTTCACACGTGCCATAATATGAATGTGTGGGGTTCAGTGTGGAAACGGGCAACGTATTTAGTTTGCAACTACTCACCCAAGTAAGTAGTAATCAATCAATCAATGGTGTATAGTGTTTATTACATGCCTGTTATTTCTAATGAACCTGTTAAACTGATGACGATATGGTGACGGCAGGCTTAATCCAGACACAGGCGGCTCTGTTCTGTGCCGAGTTGTGAAATGCCACCCATGTTGCTTGGAGGTTCAGATAACCTCGATACAAGCCTGTGAACCGGTACCGCATTACCAAAGAGCCACGAAACAGAAGAAAAAATCTCTAAAAAATTCAGAGAATCAAAGCCTGTTTGGATTTGTGACTGACTTGTGACCTAGGTTCTTTAATCCGACTGGTTTGAGACATATGTAAGAGTAACCGGCTCAGGACATTGATGACCTATTTTAGTTTACCAATTGAAAAAAAAGCCACACGTCTGTGAGTTTGGATCAGGTTGTGAATAACTTGTGTGAATAACTTGATGCAGCTATATAATCAGCTGGCACTGACATCTTGAATCTATCAAATAACAATTTGGCTTGTTTCCATTCATACACTATATTATAAGATGTCTTGATACACATACTGAAGTCATACTGATTTATCATTTGCTCACAAAGTACAGATTGCTAAATAAGTGATAATCTGCTCTGGACAAAATAATCACATTTGATATTTATATTCATCTCAAGTGTCATTTGTTAGCTGCAATTTCGTCAGCAGATAGCTCATCATTGGATTCTAGATGTTAAGATTTTCTTTTTTCTGAGCACTGTAAAGGCTTTTGTGCAAACCTTATCTTCAGATGAAGATCATGTGATATGAGTTAGCCTTTTTAGGCGTGAACGCTACTATATAAAGGTTACATTTGTATTCTAAAACACTCAACTCCCCTGTTGCCTCTAACTCCATTGACACTGTACATGTTTCTGTCTTGCAGGGGTAACTGGATCGGAGAGGCTCCCTACAAAGTCGGAGTACCCTGCTCCACCTGCCCCCCCAGCTACGGGGGCTCCTGCAGCAACAACATGTGCTTCCCCGCTCTCAAGACAAACTACCTGCACTGGTTCAAATAAACACAGGTTTCCTCTCGACATAAGCTGACGACCTACAGTACCACAGAGACATCATATTAATCCCGTAAGGATTTGCACAAAAGTCTTGGACCACACTATTTTGTATATATGGGCTTATTTAAAGACACAAACATACATTTGAAGGCAGCAGACGATTTTGATGACTTGTACATAAACTGTAAATGTATGTGTTACATGGCTATTTTCTAATTGAGGAAATATAATTTATGTGTAGAATGGGTGCTTAAACACAGACTATACTATAACATGCTGCTGCATATTTCACTGTTTGTTTACCATTGACAATGTGGTAATTAAGGACAAAACAAGATCATAGCTGCTCATACCTGCTCACTTTGGTGCTATGGGCATCACACATGCATGTTGTGTGCTCTGCCTTCACAGGAATGTTGTGATATGAAGATCAAAGCTTTTGACCTCAGAGGGTAAAACCTACCCTGTCAGTGTCAACTTTGTAGCTGCTGTCGGTACAACAAACGTCATACTCAACTCTATTGCAATTTCCATTCGTGTCCTGCAACAAATTGTTGCAGAAAAGTGCACTTACTGTTAACTTAAAGTATATGACAAAAGGAATATAAATCAGCCAGATTAGGAGGTCTTTATTTGAAGGTCTTATGCTAGCAAAGATGACGCCTCTGTTTGTCTGAATCTGTGCAGATTGGTTTTGTTACATTACAAATGTTTCACAGGTTTAATACGTACTTATATTATTATTCATACAATGATATTCATGCTGAAGAGAGCACATGCAATACATCTGGCCCACATGTCTGTTCTATAGTCATATTTGTACGCAGTGTATTGGTATATTATATACCAATATATTGATATATTGGACAAATCCATTGTTTATATTTTGTTATGATCACTGATGTAGTTTGGTTTTTGGAGTTATAAGCACTCGAGTGCACCTTAATTGTGTTATTCCGAATTACCAGGAAATGTTTTGTTTTGTACATGTAGATAATCATTATACCTTGACTATCCTAAAACAAGTATACTTTAAGTTATTCATTTTTATATGGGAAAATATTTAATTGATATCAATTTTGTATTGTTTGTAAAAGGATTGTAAATATATCTGTCCGATTAAAAAGTACTGAATATGGTTCATTTGCATGTCAGCTTTTATAACGTTGAAGGAAATGTACTATAATTAGTAACTTGGTACATTCCTATGAGCTAAGCACTAGCGTTATATTGATAAGAGAAGGCATCAACACTTTTAACTTTGGCAAATGTATCAGAATCTCTTTTTGAATTAGGACCGTTTCTGAGAAGGACATGATCCAAACCTAAGTGGGAGATAATGCTTTACCAAATGGGAACATTTACCGCACTGACTGTATTTAAATCAACAACACGCTATTTATGCAATGAACTGAGCGTTTCCTGTTGTGACTTGTATTTGTAATAAAATTATGTATTTTGATTATGTCCTTTTTCATTCTTTATACCTGGTCGAAACAATAACGTTGTTCTATGTACAAGTGTTGCTGCAGTGTTGACCTCATCAGAACTTTTCCCTTCACCGTGCACCTTGGGTTGTACCAGACTGGTACACTCTGCTTTTTCACTTTGTCAAATTCAACCAATTGCTTTCCTCTGTCCAAATCAGTATCATTGTCCTTTGTCTGTTGCAGTGTTGTCTTAACTCTTCCTCATGTCTGATATTGATTAGAGGTTCTGGCCACAGTTTCAATCCAGCTCTTTGATTCTCAGCTTTCATTTTTAGTAAACCGGTGCCATTGCAAAGTCCCACATCCTGCAAATCAAAGGCTACGAGGGAGAAGAGAAAACATGGTGGGACTACATCTGAATCTTCATAAGTAAAAAGGTTGACTTTGGCCCCGGCGGTCCATGTCTACACAAATGAACAGACAACTGATAGGGTTTCAGGGGACCGTCTTGTTTGAATGAAACTGACCTCAGTGGGAGAGACAGGGAGCAGAGTGGAGTGCTAGAAGCAGAGAGAGAGAGCGTGTGTGTCACCGCCATACATAGAGACTAAATCCAAATGTGGCCAAGGTGAAAGACTGTCTGATAGAATTACATATTTTCTGACTCTACAGCTTTACATTTTGTGTGCAGAGGAAGATGGAGAAGTTGGTCAGAGGTAGGGATAAACATAAAAGGGGAACCATAATGTTCTGATGGGCTGGGCAGATGCTGCAGTTTCTATTTCTCCAGCTGGGATTGCAGGATGTGCTTTTGGGCCAGCCTGAATCAAAGTTATATACATCAGATCTCCAGGTTATCAAGCAATCAAATTAACATCTGCGTTTGTTCAAGCACAGACTGGGCTGCAGAAAACCTCTGTCGAATGTGCTGTACTGCAGTGCGCTTTGGCAGGTTGGAATACAATGCCTCACATTTTCATGCTACATTTTGTGAAGCATGATGTTTTCAAACCATTTCCTGCACTTTTTCAGGAAGTGTCATCTTCGCAAACCAGCACACTCCCTGGAAACAACCACCAGAGAGTTTTCGAGGAACATATTAGTATGCATGGGAAAAAGCTTTCTGTCTGAGCAAATGTCTGACCCGGAGCCAAACAGATGATTGGTGGATGTTTAAAAGGCACAGCATGAGCAGGATGATGAGTAAGATGCTTGGATGAGTTGGACAACCTGCTGCTGGCAGTTACCTGGCTTATCCGTCAGTGGCAGAGGCAGAGCAAAGGTTAAAGATATGGATTTGGGTTAAGATGAAAGTAGCCTCTGATGCTACCCTGTCACCACAATGTCAACTGAAACTTTTTTCTTTTGGAACTTCTTTCAGATCTCAAATTCTCCATTAATTTCAACTACATACTCTTATCACTCCAACTCACACAACCTCCACAGTTCATACACAACTTGTTCCAACAGCTTTCAGCCCACGCACTTGAACTGTCTTCAACATTTCAACTGCCATGTCAACTGCTTTCCTCTCTTACCTGTCAGATGATAATCCAACTTCTTTCATTTTTTTTCTTTCTTTGCAAATGACATTTCAACTGCTTTCACCCCAGTAAAATGTAAAACTCTGTAACACGAGACTAAAAACAACTTTATCTCTTTTCATTTCTACAACTTCCACCGTTCACAACCAATTTATGTCAATGTTGCTTGAAGACCAATGACAGGGAGAGAGAAACACAATCAGAAAGACAGGATGAAGAAACAGAGATTTCCAGTCTCCAGTTGCTGCAGCAACAAATCCTATTCAACTAGTTTATGTTATCAGCCAGTGCCAACACCCACTGAGGCCACGATGACGCATCTGCAGCTCATCCGAATGTGTACCACTTTTCCTAATAACACACGTGAATTACTGACCTGTCAGATAAACTGTTATTGCTCAAACAGTTTTGCCTCCCTCAAGTGTGAAGGTGGTGAAAGGTTTATTTTGAAAGAAGATGCAGACTTCAAAAGGACTACGGCAGAGTGATAGATTATTAACTGGGAGAGGGTGAGGTTGAGGGAGTCAGTTTCCAAAATGTGCAAGCAGCCATCCAATTCCAATAATGGTGCGGAGTGTGAGAAAGAGTTTGAGTGAGTTCAATACTGGAAAAGGGGGATCAATATTTTGTAGAGAGGCTCGCTGATGTTTGCTGTGCAGCTGCAGAAAAAACTCCTCTCCTCTCCTCTCTTCTATCGTCTATGTACTCTCCAACCTCTCTGCCCTCCCTGACTTAAAGCACTGAATGGTTGAAAACTTGGCCTCTCTGTGCCTCGAGGGGGATATTGGGAAAGACTTCTTCTTTTTTTCATTTTGTTCAGTCTCTGTTGGAAGCACAATAACTATGTTTATTTTGCTCCCATTGCAGCTCAACCATCGGAAATGTAGCCTGTCCTCAAACCTCCCTAAAAATCTATCACATGGGGCCACAGTTAGAGGACATCTGAATGGAGCCGGAGTTAATGCTCAATGTAGAAAAGAGCTGCAATGCGAGGCTGCACACAAAATAACAAATGACCTTTAAGATAAGATAAGATAAGATAATCCTTTATTAGTCCCGCAGTGGGGAAATTGCAGCATTACAGCAGCAGTGCACACAAGTGCACTCAAGAGACACATAGTAGAATAAAATAAAAACAAATAATATAAATACCTTAAGAACCTTTATGCCTTGAAATTGACCTTTCGGGTTTGTTCTTGGTCTTGGAAAAAACTGCTGACAATGCAGTCTCAACTTAACGTTCACTGACTTGCTTGTTTCAGAGTTTTGACCACATCACACACTATCAAATGTCCTTAAAAACTGCTCAAAATGTCAAAATAATTGGAATAATTAATCATTTACAGTTCAACGACAGCAGGGAAAACTGCATAACTTAGTGAAGACCAAGAGATACTCTCAAAAGATCCGGGCTAACCCTTTTTTTGTCGACTACTCATTCCAAGGCCAATTTGGCCAAATTATCTTCATATTTATTTTTTATTTGGATGAAAGAGAAAAATGTTGATGCTTGATATCATTTATAATATCATATGTATCTATTGGCAGGATGTTTGACAGAAGACAGCTACATCAGACATGTATGCATGTACATCCATCAGTAGGTAATCTTATCATATTCTGCATTGTTATGGCCACTTGGCCACTTTTTTGACATGTTGCACAGAAAACATCCACATGCATTTGTAATATAACTTTCAAACTATATGACAAACTTGCTACTTGTATTCATAACTTTGACATGTGCTTAGGTCAGGCAGGAGTATGTTGATATATATGTTTCCCAGAGACTGATGTCAGCTACTTGAAGTATGTTTTGGGATCTCCTCAAATGTTAACGTGTTCATGTAAAACCCTTTTGCAACCATAAATCTCTCGGGGCAGCAGAGTTAACAGTTAACTGCAGGGCTCGTTTTTGCACTCCTTCTTTTGAGTTGGATGCCCTTACTTCAAACAAGGAGTAGAAAATAACGTTTTTTAGGTACACAAATCATTTGCGGTGTCTCATGTGACTATTTTGGTCTGTAATAGTGTTTATTTAGGAGTGCCGCCATAACATGTGGGCGAAAATTCATTTCTTTTCATGGTTGAATTTGCATGTATTCCCTATGATCCATAAACCACAATGAAATAAAACTCCATTTCAGTTTATGTGATGGTCACTTTTCTCGTCTAGTGACTTTTCCTTGGCAAAGTGGGCTCATCACATGCCCTAGTAAAATACATATAAAGCATATCTGGCATACTTCAGGATAGATATTTTATTTGATGACGAAGGACATGAGCTGGTCCAACATAGTCCGATTGTATAGTCTGCATTCACCTCATATTTGACATTAAAAGTAATGCCATGCTGTCGACCCGACATGTCAGACCCTGGCACTGTTTATCTCCACCACAGAGGCTATACGAATACGTCTACAATATGTCCAACCCTGAGACAGACTAGACTTGACCCTTCTGTTGAAGTCCAAGGATATAAACTGAGGCAAAGATGGCTTGTGTTCTGTATTTGCCCTCCATATCCTACTGTCGTCTTTGTCTTGGATGGAGCCACGTTTGCCTCCTCGCGGGGCCTTCAGACGAGCGGCATCCTGCAGCTGGAGGCCAAAATCAACGTCCTCAAGAAGCACAGCGCTGCATAATCAGATGGGCTTTTCTCCTTCACTCTCTTCTCTCTTTTATACCTGTAGTCGAGAGCTCACAGAGGCTTTGATGCTCGACTGGCTTATAGAACATTGAACTCTTTGTGCTCATGGTGTATTGTAGAATTGAATGATCCCTTCTAATGGGGTACTCTGTACAAAGAAAAGACATTCACAAAATGCGCGTGTCTTTTATTGACTTCACTCGTAAAAACAACTCTATCAAAGTAAACGTTCATATTTATGACAAAGTCAAAGAATATGTGGTTTGACATGTGGCAAACCAGCCCATATATCTAATCCAAGAGAGTGCATGGTTATTTAATTCTATCCAGAAGACAATCGGCATTTGGCAACTATGATTGGGAAATGTATTGGTAAGTCTATCCATTTAAAATTCAGCATAGCAAAGCAAAAAACACTCTGACATAAGGTAACATGAGTTTCTGGTCGTACAATTTAAAATAAAACAGGGGGCGTTTGTGAGTCTGTATCCACAATCCCTCGGTGCCTCTCCAGATCAGTCATAGACTGGGAGATGGATAAGTGCCAGGAGTTGCCGTACAACATTAGGAAAGCTGAAGCATTTTCGTCAGTGGTCATGAACTAGATATATGTTGTTGTTTTATTCTTCTCCTTTCTAACTTGATTCCCTGAGAGATACATTCTGACTGAAGGTTACAGCATGCTGGACCTGACATCTAGTGGTGATGTGAACAGTGTGCGACAGTAGTCTGAATCTATTAACAGTCACTTCTGTTCAGGAGGAGACATACAAGTGTAATTCAAAGACTCCTGATGAGTCTGCAGATTAGAGTCAATGTTATCATGTCAAAGAAAGAACTTCATAGATCTTTTTTGACTTATATCCACTGATATATTACTGATATTTCATAGAGGATATCTTCAACTTATGTCAGACGACGCTGTGGAAAACACACAGAAGTGTACACGCTAAAAAACACACAATAAGACTTGCAGGTAAATTGTGTTTTATGAGGAGGTTGATGGGTTGATAGAAAGAGAAAGATCGAACGTGCAATTGAAATTAAACCCAACAGATTTTAGAAACATAATGTAGATCAACTTCATATTAACATAAACATTACATTCGATGCATTGTTGAAGATCGAACTATCAAGCAGTGTATAACATAATAACAATAAGCTCCTTCAATGTAAAAATGCTGCTCACACATTAATGCATTAGTAATTGCCTAAATAATCCAGTGATATGATTTAATATTAATCAGGGCCATTTCCCCACACAATTAGTACTTTAATACTTCTTTTAAAGTACAATTTAGAATATATTTTCATATTATTTATATTTACATTATTTAAATGAATGTATCCTTTACTGAAGTAAATACATGCAAATATTACCACAACAATATTGAACAACATGAACATTAACACAACAGGGAGACAAAACATTTGAACCCAAGCCAACAATAGATTAATAGTTTTTTTTTATTTTAAAGGCCACATTCTCTCCAGTAACAACTGACAGTATATTTTCCTCACAGATGCATTGTCCTCTCTTCACCACAAGGGGGTAGAGGCAGACAAACTTAGTTAAACTGACCTGAAGTAGATATCTGAGACAGCCTTCTGCTGAATACTGCTGATAATGTCACAAAAGCAATGAATGATGTAGAACGCCTGCCAAATGACCTTGATGCTCTTTACTCCCATTCTCACCTCGACACCGTTCCAACTCTGCGACCTCATTCCAGCTCAACCAGAGCCATTACGGAGCAATGTGTCAGATAACGTGGGCCAACAAAAAGTGTTTGTGTGTGTGTGTGTGTGGTTCGCCGTTGAGTCCAGAGGCTACTGTTGTGTGGATGCCGAGTCTGGCTTGGCTGGTGCATTCTGTTGGGTTCATGGGGTTTCTCGCAAGACCAAATACTGAATAGAGGATGTACCAAAAGAAGCATCTGGACCTGTGGCTCAACAATGACTGTGTGTGGTGGGCGATACCAGCAAGAGGAGAGAGAGGGGGAGAGAGAGAAAGACAAGCAGATGTTTGGAAAGTATTGTGTGAGAAAGGGAGAGGGGGAAAGTGTGCGTAGACAGAAACATACAGGTAGCGAGGTCAGGTATAAAATAAATGAAAAATGTGAAATATTAAGACGGACAGCACAGAAATAGAAATAGAAGGGATGATAGGGAGGATTCTCAAAAAAGGCTGCTGACACAAGAAGCCCAAGCATGAAATCATTTATATTGCTCTACCGCAGGCACAAATAGTGTATATTCACTGGCAGGCATTGTAATAAACATTAATCAGAGAATGTCTCGTCTGTTACAGATGGCTTGACCTAAATTACCACATTGTAAATCATAGAAATCCCTGAGCAGTTGGTAAATATTTTCTTATCCACACAATTTCATTTTACAGTCAGGGTCACAGACATGCTCTTACAGACAGTCTTTGTGTATTTCAACATTAACCTTAATGTAATATAAGTCATGTCATATCCCGAGCCAGTATAACTTATTTTGAGTGTTTAAAATAATTGCATGTTTTATGTATTGCCTCATATATTTATGTCACGATGGCATACCAACATACACACGCACACACACACACACACACACACACACACACACACACACACGCACACACACGCACACACTCTTCCTCCCTGTCGCACACCCATCTAAATGTAGAGCAGCATTGGTTCTATAGATGAATGAGTGTTTTCGGCGGTGCTTCCCTCCTGGGAGTAACAGTGTTGCTATTTCAGCTTTAGGGTAAGATGGGGGGTCTGACCGCAGAGAGGGTCGCTGCTGGGCTGTGGCCGAGGCCCCTGCTACTGACCCAGGGAGCAGACAGTAAACCCTGGGTTTATGGAAGTTCAGAATGCGGTGGGTCCTCAATGTGAGAGCTCTTGTATCACATTCTAGTAGGTTAGACAGCAGAGGCACCCTGGACGACTGTTTGATGTGCATTTACAGTGCGCAGTACACACTGATTTGGTGCATCTTAACTAAGGGCAGTGGTGGAATGTAAAGTGTGCTGTACATACATTTTGAGGCACTTGTACTTGTTATACACATTTTATGTTACTTAATACTTCTACTTTACTACATTTCAGAGGATGATATTAAAAGTAGTTGTTTACTCAACTACATTTATCAGACAGTTATATGTTACTTTTTAGGGATGATGGGCTTATGAAATGCAATGCATTGTTAATGATTAAACTGGTGGTTCTCAACCTGGCTTGTGACTCTTTACAAACAAGCCAACACATAAAAAGTTAGCAATTCCACAAAAGAGACATTTCCCCTCAATACGGCTCAGGTTGTTTAATAAATGCTTGAAATAAGTCAAATTATCCAATATTTTATTTAAACAAAGAGTAAAGAAATGTGTATCCAAATTTCTGTCACAGAATACACCATTCTTCATCTTCCTCACCCCATTTATCAACTCAGGACCCCTTGTGGAGGGGGGCCACTGGGCCACAGGATGGGAGCCATGGTTGAGTACCATGGACAAACTAAAGTAGGTAATACTAGCTCCACCTCGACAGCTACAGCATTACTGCTGTAATGCATTGATGCATCCGTACCAACAACCAAATACTGTAAAAAATGATGAACATAAAGCATAATATAGTAATATAATATATACTTTTTGATACTTTAAGTATATTTTGACGATATTTATCTTTACTTTTTATACGGGATTTCAAAAACAGGACTTTTACCGTCAGTGGAGTATTCTTACATTGTGGCATTGGCACTTTTACTTAAATGATGAGTACTTTTTCCACCACTGACTGGAGGATTCTGTATTGTATAGTTTTAAACGCAATGGCATGCCTTGTCTTTTCACCCCACAATCTACCAAACCATGTTTACCCAGATTTGAGTGACCATGCTGAATGTGGCACAGATTATGAATTACAACACTCAAATATATCCATAACTGAGTGACAGAGCTGAACATTCAGTCCCTGACTCACCTAATGGGTATAAGGCATGAAAACATGAAGGAGTCATGGAAACAAGGGGATTTACTGAAAAATACAGAGCAAAGGTGCTGCCGGCCACATGGTTGGCTTGGCTAGCATTTGGTTTATTATGTTTGTCAGGTAAAATACAAGAATATTGTGTCTCCCCCATTGGAAAGTAAGTCTGTACAGGGGGCAGACACACAAAAGCCTGGTGATGTTTCCCCACGTGCCACAGCCACCGGTGAAAATGACCATATGACAAAAGACAAAACCTGTTTTCATTATGGAATTTGTACTGTGTTGCAGATGGGAAGGAGAAACAGTGACGATGAGCTTGGGGATTGGAATTAACAGAGAGTTGGGTTGTGTTTTAATCCCCCTAAGAAATCACCTGTGAACAGTCAGACTCAACTTCTGCTTTTGCTTGCAGGCCCCGCAGAGGAGGAAGATCTGGTTTAAATTAATCTTATTTTGAACAAAGCCAGTTATGCAAGAGGGCCACAGTCAGCCAACAACCTTTAAGTACATGTTACTGTTCTGAGGATGAACCATTATCAATAACAGGATTCCCATATGAACTACAAATAGGATCATTGTTATAATACTTGAGATAAAAAAAGATTGGAATATTATAGAGACACATTAAGATCTTCTACTATGAACTTTGTGGTGGTTTTGCCTCTTTTTTGTTGTTGTTTTGTGTGGCAATGGACCTTTTTTTATGGTGTTGTGTCTATTTGTAGTTGGTGTGTGTCTCTTTAGCCATAATGCATATTTCTTTGTGGTTTTGGGTCTCTTTGTAGTTGTTTTGAGTTTCTTTGCAGTTGTTTTGCATCTCTTTGTAACTGTTTTATGTTTATTTGTGGTCATTTTGCATCTCTTCCTGGTTGGTACATGTCTCCCAAGACCTTTTGCAGATTTGAGGAGGGTGCGTGTAATAGATAGTTTGTGGGCATTTGAGACTCAAATGTGTCCAACACAGGAGAAAAAAACTTTCTGCTTGTCGGCCTTTCTTTAAGCACGCACGAGCACGGACGCGCACGGAGGTCTTGGCAGGACCGAGTGGGCTGTTTCCAACCGTACGGATGGGCGTGGTCAGGGGAGGCACTCTCGAAGCGCAGCCAAGTTAAGGATAAAATGTGGATAAGTGATGCTTTAGCGGCTTTGGTGCAAGAATCCCGAAAGAAGAAAGAGCCACTCTCTCGTTTCAAACGGAGGGAAAGCGATCACCTCACCTCTTTGATTTAGGGCATATGGCAGCCAGCGACAGTCATCAGCGCTCCACCTGAGCTCTCAACTTACTTTGAAGGCGGACTTTTTTTTTCCTTCCTCTTGCTGCTGAAGTTTTTTCACAGCCAGATCTCTGTCAGGATATCAAGAAGCGGGCTGCATTCCAATTCATTAAAGGTAAATTATTTCCCAAGTCTACGTTAAATCACACCACCCCATTTCCATTTCAATATACATTAGCCTACTCTTCACGTTTTTCCATTAGCTGTTGGCAAGTTGTATCAGCTTCTGTCAGCATTGCAGCATGCATACCAAAACCTGAGAATATGTGTAAGCATGGAGTATTGTGAATTCATTAGCTACATTGTGCATTCTGTGCACTAAACTACATACAGCTGTACTGCTAAATGTGATTTGATGCTGTATTTTTTTATTATGGGAAAAAATAAATCCTCAGGGAAGTTCAACACCGGTAGTGATTTCTTTAATTCTCACTTCCACTAGTCATTCCCAGTCTGCCAGCTTTCCCCCAGTGAACTCATGAGGTTACCAGTGGCGCTGCACCAAACCAAGTGTCTGCGAGCCAATGCGGTGTCCTCACCAAGTTCAATATTGACCCAAGTTATTCAGAAAATGTGTTACAGGACACCAGTTCCAATTCTCCCAATAATCCTGTTTTGTTCTCTCCTCTCAACTTTTTTTGCCAGCCCACACTGTCGACAAAAAGAAGCGTCTTTCTGCACTGGCCTGCTCCCCGGTCCTCACCATCCACCCTGCCTGAGTTTGAGAGGATAACCCCCATCACCATCTCCAGGATGAGGCATGTATCTCCGAGCTGGCTTAGGGGCGTGTCCCTGCTCCTGCTGCTCCAGGCGGCCACTTCCATGGTGATGCTTCCTAACTCCACGGGCTGGGAGCAGATTCTGGACAAGTATATGGACAAGGAGGGGGACTGGCGGGAGGCCAAGCAGAGGGGGAAGAGGGCCATTACCGACAGTGATGCTCAGCTCATCCTGGACATTCACAACAAGCTCAGAGGCCAGGTTTACCCTCCTTCTTCCAACATGGAGCACATGGTAGGTGGATGGAGGATATGGAGGATTTGTCTGTGGAGATTGATTTTCATGCCTTAGTACATATATACTTCATGCTGTTTATATGTGTTAAAAAAAAACGTTGACCCCATTCTGAACTCCCTAAGAGTCTTGCACACGCGTAGACCATGTAGCTTAGTGATCTGACCCAGTCACCAGACTGACTGGCACTTGTCCGTCTTGGCTCACACACAAGCAGCATGCCAGCATCTGAGCACCTTCAAAGATGAGGACAGCCCCCCCCCCCCCACACCCCCCCACACACACACACACACTGTACCATGTGACTTTTTGGTTGTTTTGCCAGAAGAAAAGAATTCCGCCAACTTGCCAATGATCACATTACTACTGCGTTTTTCTTTTACTCATGCTGAGAGATTTGTTTGACTTTATCCTTTGGCCATCACGTGTGTGTACAGCGCCAGATCACTTTTCACAGTGCAATTAGAATCAGAGCACGGCACCGGGGCTTGTTTTACCAGCTGTCTACCCCCCACTAAACACACCCATACACACACACACACACACACACACACACACACACACACACACACACACACACACACACACACACACACACACACACACACCACACCTTCAGTAAGTCAGCACTCCACAGATCTGGAACTTTTCCAAATACACTATATGTGTATGCACTGCTTGACCGCCACAGTGCATTGCCACGAACAGTACTTAGGAGGTTAAAAATCAATACAGTGTGCAGAAAGTAATGAGCTTTTATAATCCTTTCATCTGCACTTTAAAAGCTACAGAACAAAAGGCAGTATTATTCGATGGTTAAGGCAAATAAACAGTTCCTGCTGGGGGCAATTGCTGGACTGTGTAATTGTATAATTGAGAGGTTGGACTTGAGAACCCCTAGTGTGTGTGTGTGTGTGTGTGTGTGTGTGTGTGTGTGTGTGTGTGTGTACACATGTACGTGTGTGAAAGCACCACTTTGCCTGGCCGGCAGACTCTAGCAGAGAAATGCTGAGCCAGCAGCGCACAGCTCCATTCTACTGTCTCCTGTTACAGTTAGCTGTTGTTTTTTTTAGCTCCAGGGGCACCCAGGGGTGAAGAGGCATGCAACAAGAAGACGCTAGGTGAGAAAAAGAGAGTGAGAAATCGCAAAGAATACAAGGAATACAAGGAATAGTAGGTAAATCCAAATTGGGCGTACAAATTATAATAGAGTTGCTCAAAGAAAAGCAAGGCAATAAGAGACGGACAGAAGGACAGAATAAATCAAAAAAAAAACAGTCAAAATATTTTTTATTTGATTAGGACTAAGGACAGAGAAAAGAAAGATGAAGACGTTTGGAAGGGGTACTAAGTAAGTAGAGACAATAACTTTTAAAGATACGTGCTGAAATCTTAATTATCATTTACATTTATTCATCTGTATAAAGGTGAATATCTGTCAGGCAAGAAACTGTTCAGGTCACAGGGAATTTCAGTGATTTTTCTGCGCTTTATTTTGAAAGGGCCGATTTTCCTCCAGTCTGTATTGAACTGCTGTCACCTTTCAGAAACCTCACAGCTTCACTGTACTGGAAGACTTCATAGACATGCTTCCCTGCTCTCCCTACACACCCATGCATGCAGATGCACACACACACACACACACACACACACACACACACACACACACACACACACACACAAACACAAATACCCAAGCGCACACACATAGCCATTTCGCCATCAGCTTTGTTATTGTCTGCCATTGTATTAAACCGTAACCCGGCTGACCCTCTGTGGCAATCATCACATAAACTCTGAGATAACATCAATTCAAATCCCCATCTTTCCTCCCTCCCTTCATCTGTTTCCTTTTCTTGCCCCCTCTCTCTGCCTCCCTCTCCCTTATCCCTGTGGCTCCGTTCCCATTCTGTCATTATCCAACACAGAGGCACAAAAAATTCCCTGGATAAGCATTCACACTCCATAGTGATCCACAAAGCTTCAATGCAGCGTTAGAAGGTGGGAGAGCGGTTCTGCCTCTCACTCAAATGTTGACCCACAGATATAAACAGAGAAGTGTCAGTATTTGAAGTGCTGAAAGACAAACAGATGGCATCATGGGAGAAAGGGTCCCACCTGCAATGATGTTTAACTTGGCCTTGCCGGGCTGCGCTCAGGTCTGAGGTGGTTGTGATGCTTGTGGTTTAAGATAAAGCTGTATTGACAATTTGGGATGAGTCAGAGTTTTGCTGAAAGTGCCGGCCATTTTAATTTAGTGTTGGATAATTTGGCTGTTCAATCAGACAATAATTAAGGTCTAGACTAATAAATTAGCCTTGCATTAACCCAAGATGTTTAATTATGGTAATGTGGACAAGCGAGTGAAACAGACAGCTTCAATATTAAGAGAACGTGCTTCAGATGAATAAGATTGCCAAATAAAAAGTAATTACCAGACTCCAGTGGCGTTAAAAAAAATGAAGGAGAGCTGTCTAAACTTCTTTTATCCCTGCAACTTTCTCCTGCAGATTACCTCAGAGCTCACACAGGCCAGCTTGGAGATAGAATCTCTTCAGTGTGTCTTGGGTTTGTCCCTGGGTCTGGTCAGCTGGTTACACCCAAGAAAAACACTTCCACTGGTTTCTCTAAATGTTAAGAGCAGCAGCTGAATATCATAGTAGGAAAAAAAAATGTTGGTCCTCCCAAAGAGTGTTCTGTAGTTCCTCAAGTCCACATCCAAGGTCATGCTCCAGTGAAGCTAACAGGACAACACTATCCCAAAATAGCAAAGATGCCACCCGAAAAACTGGAAACTCTCTTGGCCTCACCTGTCACAAACAGAAGAGCCAAGAGCCCACGCTGAGCTTGCTTGATGTAATGCCAAGAATGTAAACAGATGCTCTTGCTCCAAATGCACTCATAAAGAACAGCTTCTATGAATACTTCGGGGAGCATTGGTTATAACACTTTTCAGAGATGCAAAACACATGTAGATCAAATTAGCAAATTCCAATGATCCTTCAAATATCTGTGAAGCGTTACGCCCAAGAGGACAACCCCCTCAACCTGCATCCTGTCCAGACTGCAAGGTCTTTTGGGTTTAGGAGTGACTCAGCAACAAGGAAAAATGACTGCTTTTGTAAAGCTATACTCTGGAGGATTTAGTTTTTGTTGATTGGCTGATATTGATAATTGTTGAGAATACTGATGAAGCTGTTATTATTATTTCCAAGACATTTTAAATCCCAATATCAGACCAAGTCAAGATATCAGGCTATCCTCACCATTACTAACCCTAACCCAGTAAGTAAGACAGCTTCCATTGTCAAGCCTACAATAGTCTATGCTGTTCTGATCAAACTATGCTCCAGTTATAACATGATAATGGGAGATAATGGTATTCACTGGTTGACCAGACTCAGACAATGGTCAACCCCAGGACCTCTGATGTGAGTTGATGTGGGCTGGAATGTGCTGCATGAAACATTGTTTACTCTAAATTACTGTGGGAAGTAGTTAGGGAAGACAAAATAGATAATTTTCCTGAATCCTCCCTGTTTTCCCTCTCTTCTTACCATGTCTTATCACATCTCCTCCTCCATTTTTTGCCAGGTTTCTCATTGCATGTATCTATATTTTACTCAATGTTACCATATGTTCCCATATCCTTGCCCTGCTTTCTTAGTATTTCTCTGCATGCACCATCGACTATGAACAGGAAACTCAGACTTGCAAAGGAAGTCCACCTCTGTACCCTTTGGAATGCAACCAGATGACCAAGAAAGAGAAAAAAAATAACCCCAAAACCTGCAAATTAAGTGTCAAGCGAAATATACAATGCTGTGTGCACTGTGCTGAAAGACTTCAGTAGGGGAGGTGTTTTTCTTTACGGGCCCCAGCAGAAGTGCGGTCAGGGTGGGTCGGGTGTGTGTGTGTGTGTGTGTGTGTGTGGCGGGGGGGGGGGGGGTCTTGATTACAAGACCTCCCCTACTGGGCTAACTGTGCAAGCAACAGCAGCCGACTGCACTCTGCACAAGGTTCAACAGCTGAAATGGTTTTGGGACGATGGAATGAGTTATCAGCTGCAAGGCTGCTGCTTGTATTCATCATTATTTAAGGTATAGGCGTCAAGAGCATCAGCTACATTCCCTCCTAAGAAACTGCAGCCAGAGAGTTCTGGTCATTTTTGTCTTGAAGC
Source organism: Taurulus bubalis (assembly GCF_910589615.1). NCBI lineage: Eukaryota > Metazoa > Chordata > Actinopteri > Perciformes > Cottidae > Taurulus > Taurulus bubalis. The sequence continues at coordinate 11,281,585 of NC_136606.1, forward strand.
CTTAGTCGTGGCCAGCAGAATGTTTTCCGACCCTTAACCATTCAGTAATGTCACAAACATTGTGTTGACCCCCCGCTCAAGCCCAGAGCGTCATATGTGCTGTGGTTTGCAAGTCGTTTGGTATTTACCAGAGCTCTAAGCAATGTGTTTCAGTCTGCTTATCACTGTAAACATTGATAACAAATGTTATTACTGAATTTCATTGTCTCACTACGGACGATGACCAGGCTCAAATCTTATATACATATACTCCATACCTCCAACTGTTTATTTATTCTATATGTCAGTCATGTAACATTTCTACGAGGCTTTGTGTTGAAATCTGACATAGAACACTGTGCCAATATGGAAGAGTCAGACAATATTACCCATGCGTTATTAATTTAAACAAATATATCCTCTCAACAGCAAGCTGGATTCCCAAAAAGAGCTCAGTGTTAAGAGTTAATTTGCAGCGCTGCCAGACATCCTGTTGTTAGCTAGGTGTGTGTTTCGGGAGTAATGCAGAGAACAGCAGTTGTTTCTGGTGGGACTGTAAAGTGGGTGACGGATGAAGGAGGTAGTGGTGGAAGCGGGGGAGTTATTTTAGTGTCTGTTATTGGATGAGATTTCAGCGAGGGTAAGCTATTACTTCCAGGGCCCAATGTGTGAGATGTGAAACCTTCTGACACCTCTGCTGGTATACTAATGCTAACACACGCACATGCACACACACACACACACACACACACACACACACACACACACACACACACACACACACACACACACACACACACACAGAGAGAAACTAATTGACTTTCTTGTAGAAACCAGTTGCGTTAGATAACCCACACTAAAGGTGAGAGGGAAGGTGTGCAATTAAAGGCCCATGCGGTGTCTTTCAGAGGAATTACAGCTGGAGTTTTTCTCAAATTTTTTAATGGAAGAATGTAGATCACCAGAGAGGAAGGACACTCTTTGCATTCCCAGAAAACCCCAGAATGAGAATATGATCCGTTCATATCCAACCAGAGCCAAACTTAACTGAGAGGACAATTCAGAGAGAGGGAAAGTGAAACAAAAGCTTGCACCCAGACATCTCACCAGAGACATATGGAAGGTATTACTTAAGGAAAAACAGCTTTTGCATTTTCTGAATAACACCAGATCCTACGGGAAAACCCATTTGGGGAAAGTCAGCTGAGCAGCAATAAGAGAGTCGAAAAGCTCTTTTTACAGCAGCAGGAACACATCTACATAGTTCTGCACTTAGTTTAGAGATTAGTGCAGTTACTTAGCCATAGCAGTTCCTTGTCCCTATTACTTATCATGACATATGATAAGTAATCCTTGTTCAGTAAATGTTTGAATACCACCCCACATCGTTGACAGCTGAACAAACCCTACAAGGCAGTGAATTTCTCCAGTTCCAGTGCTAGTGCACTAGCCGTTCTATGACCGGACATTGTTATATATTATGGCCCATTACTTGCAATAAAAGCAGCTTTCTGTCGCACTGAGTCGGTTCATTTTGACTTAGTATCAAACATAATCCTGAAAACTTCATATTGTTTTTCCATCTCCATCTGCTGCGTAGGTGTGGGACACAGAGTTGGAGCGCACAGCAGAGGAGTGGGCAGAAACCTGTCTGTGGGAGCACGGCCCTGCCAGTCTACTGCCTCAGATCGGACAGAACCTGGGAGCACACTGGGGAAGGTAAACATTAATCAAGTATACACAGTTTCTGCATACGTAGACTTTTATTTTGTCCAAAGTTAAGGGTAAAAGGGTTGCTTTGCTGAAAACATTTAAAGTCTTCAAAGTCAGCACGTGTGTGTGTGTGTGTGTGTGTGTGTTTGTGGCTGACAGGAGGCTTGTGTCTAATTATGTGGATAGGAACACTGATAAGAACATCATTATTGTATAATTTGATTTTACAGACACATTGTGAACCTGAAGAGTGTCAAAATAGAGTCAAAAGAGAGTATTTTAGGATGCTGCCTAGGCCAAAAACACATTGGAAAATGTAACATCTCAATTTAACTGAGATAAATGCAGGTTAAATGAAAAAAATAAAATAAATATGAAGGCCACTTTTCAGTTAAACAGATAGCTGGCCATATTTGGCTCAGACTGTTATTTTAAATAGTAAGGAATAGACTTACTTACAACAACTAGCTTTTCTGCTACTTTCTTCACACCACTAACACATCCACGCAGGACATACTATTTGCTACATTTGTACACTCAGCCCCTCATAGAGCGTCTGAAAAAAGCACTGCTTGACATAAGAGTCTCTTGTTCCACATCTAATCATATCACTTCACAATCAAGATGTTCCCCTGATTCTAATCAGATTGACTCGACACACATGCTGCCAAATTAGTGGCAATCGTTGGTCACTGCAGTCTTTTCAGAGAGCACAACTGTTTGATTGAAAGCTAGATGCTTAATGGCAGCAGATGTGTTTACATCACTGTGTCTACCAATGGTGCTTGCTTCAAATGGTAACTACATATGTTACATACAGTGTTGAGTAAATTACTTCATCTTTTGATTGGGTCTTGAGACACCTTGCCAGGCTAAATGTTGAATGTACGACATGCTATATGCATGTATGTTCTCTCTTTAGCTACCACTTGTATCCAGGAACAACTTAATGGTTTTGTAAATTCAAGACTTGCTTTGTTTTGCACTAAATAGGCTATGGGTATCATGCATATAGGTTCTTGAAAGACGACTTGCAGTAAGCTGTGATGCATAACACCAACTCCCACACCAAAAGAGACACAAGACAATAGAACTGTTTTTTGGAGCATTGTCATAAAAGGTGCATACGCTTACTCATCTCCCCAGGTTTCAACCACCCACGTTCCATGTGCAGGCCTGGTATGATGAAGTGAAAGACTACTCCTTCCCATACCCTCAGGAGTGTGACCCCTATTGCCCCTTCAGATGCTCCGGCCCAGTTTGTACTCATTATACACAGGTAGCTAGGTCCAGATTATACCATTTATTTACCTATTTCCCCTTGAGAGTTCATCCTTTAGTGATTTATGACTTAATACTCTGTTTTTCATGGTATGTCTTGCTATTCTTTTGCAGCTGGTATGGGCCACCAGCAGTCGGATTGGCTGTGCCATCAACATGTGTTACAACATGAATGTGTGGGGACAGATTTGGGCCAAAGCCGTCTATCTCGTCTGCAACTATTCACCAAAGTAAGTATATTTGTTGTGAGGTCCGTTCCCAGCTGCATGACTGATACACAGGTTGAAACAGTTCGAACGTTTCTTTCACTCATAGTTGAAGTTCAAAATCGTCACACACATATGGGTTGCAAAGGATTATGGGTTATTAGTTTTGCTCAATTATTATGTTTTTATGTTCAATAAGCCCTTTCTATTGTACCACCTGAACAGGGGAAACTGGTGGGGGCATTCACCTTACAAACATGGGACCCCATGCTCTGCCTGTCCTCCCAGCTATGGAGGAGGCTGCAAGGACAACCTCTGCTACAAAGGTATGTGTCTGGAAAATAAATAAAGACAGCGTTAGAAACCCTGAGGAAAAATAAGCTTAACATACCCCTATTTTGTGACTTTACTTGAAGATGACAGCTCTAACCCTCCACAAGAGGAAACAGAAGAAAACAATTTCATTGAGCCGGAGGCTCCCCATACTCCACAGAAGCCCCGGTCTCGGCCTCCCAGTCTTCCAGCTCCAGCCCCCACCAGGCCCCCCACAGAGGACCTGCACAAGAATGAAGTGGTCAACACACAGCAGATGTGTAAGCTGTCATTTAGCTGTTTATTCTGGATCTCGTTTCATTTTAAAATGGGGGGTGAAGATCTGGTTTAGGATTAGGAGGTGCACAGAGTGGCAAGAAATTCACGACGTGATCGAAATGAAAAAAATAAAGAGTTTTAATACATTGGGTAAAAGACAAATAATTGAGTGTTTACCACACAATAATGGATAGATAACAAGTACAACAAAATGTGCTTAATCAGAAATATTTTTCTTGCAATTGACCTTAAATTGCCTTGATGTTCTGTCGCCTTGTTCTGTCATCTCCCTGATTAACCCTGACAGTTTCTGAAGTATGCTTAATATTGCAAGTCACTGTTTGGAGGAGGGAGGGGAGGACTATTTCAGCATGATCCCCTGAGTGTGTGTTTGCTTTTGGCCGGCTGAGAGGGGTTGAGGGTTGAGAGGGGCTCCATGCGGTTTTTAAATGGCTTCCTCTCTGCAGTGAAACGGGCCTGTGCTTGTAAACGGAGACGCTTCCTCTAGAATTGCTGACCACCCTGAACCTTGTTACAGGAATTCTTCTCCTTGGTTCTTGAGGCATCAGAACAAAGGTCCTCACTGGCTGTCTCTCAACTCAGCCTTTAGGAAACTAGTCGTCTGCATCAGAGCTGCCACTTCATGCATGTTGGTTCCTGTACGAGCACTGAAAAGCCTTTATGCTCATGTTTTTCAGCTCAGATGGTGACCTGTGACACTAAGCTCCGAGATCAGTGTAAAGGAACACCATGTAACAGGTACAGTTCAGATTCAATTTAATAAAAACAGCAACACCATAAAATGGAGTGTACGGTTCACTCCACCTTATTTTTCCCATATTACTCACACAGATACGAGTGTCCAGCTGGGTGCCTAGATGCTACAGGAAAAGTAGTTGGGACAGTATACTATGAAATGGTGAGTACTTCAGTTCCTCAGGCTGAGTAATGCAAAAGATGTGGTTAATATTAAGCTAATTAACAGCTGTGTGTCCTGTCAGTGCACCATAGACATTGCAGTGCTACTTGCTTACAACTATGTTTGCAAAAGGCCATCAATGTTACGTTGTAAATCAAATATTCTATTTGCAGCAATCCAGTGTGTGCAGAGCTGGACTACATGCCGGTGTCATAGATAATGATGGAGGATGGATGGATGTAACGCGGCAAGGCAGACAGGACTTTTTCATCAAATCCAAGAAGAACGGAATTCAATCTCTTGGGTGAGACAATAACATTAGAAACATCCCCATGATTTATACTGATGATATTTTAAAGCAAGATTGGTAAAATAGTCACACAATAAGTGAAACTAATGTATTCTCATGTCAATGTTTGTGTTTCCTCTTGACAGAAAATATCTGAGTGCTAATTCCTTCACAGTTTCCAGAGTAGCAGGTTAGTCTGACAAAAATGTGACACTGTACTTAGAGATGTGTAACATTTTGCATGACATGACTAATTATAAGCTGCAGCTGTGTGTTGAGATTCCCTGTAATTCATTCTTACAGTCAAAGCCATCACATGTGAAACCACAGTTGCACTGATGTGTTCATACCAAAAGCCTGCAAAACATTGTCCAAGGTATGCACCTGAATTATTGTCTGCCTGCATGCACATTTAGTTCTCCAGCATCATTTAAGTTTCAGTCATTAACCATGCAACTGGTCTATTTTTAGGTTATACTGCCCGAGATACTGTTTAGAAGAGAATCCTCACATATCCAGAGTAATCGGTACCAGAATATACTCCGATGTAAGTCGAGCTATTGAAGCTGAATTCTTCACGAGGATAACCAATATACAATGTCCATATTTCTTACGGGAACTTTTCTCTTGCATACCTCTGTAGAAGTCCAGTATATGCCGAACAGCGATCCACGCTGGAGTAATCAGGAATGATGCGGGCGGCTACATCGATGTAATGCCGGTGGACAAGCGGAAACACTACATTGCCTCATACCAAAATGGCATTTTCTCAGAGAGGTAAGGGATGCCTAATCTAGCCAAGATGACCTCCTTGGCTAGTATGTGTGTGCACATTTTTTATAAGATACAAACATTTAAAAATGTTAAACTTCGAGGGATAATTTTGTAACAAAAACTTCACATTTACAGTAAAACTGATCACCCCTGTTGTAACAGCGTTGAAAATAGTTTCACTTTATGTTGGTAGAAACCGCTGTTCTATGACTAGAAGTGAAATAAAAATGTTTCGGAGAATACAGAGCAATGAGAAATAAAGTGTAAAAAACAAACAAAGCGTGGTGGTTAGCATTCTATTATGGATTCCATTGTTTAGGGAGATAGCTGGTCCTCTGTCAGTATTATGTTGTAAACTTTGGCTGGGCTGTGAAGGGGTTAATTTGTTGGAGCTCAAAGAAAGAGAATGAGAAATCAATGGCTCTCAGGTAGAACTAAATGTATCCACTCTGGCCTCCCTTGTGGATCTAGTCTTTTCAATATGCAGGCAGTTCATAACATCTCTCATGCAGTGTGCATGGGAGGGTGATTAACTTGCCTCTAGTTTAAAATAATGAATTGCTTGGCAATTAGTGCAGAGGAGATGAGTGAATCTTAATGTAGTTCTGGGAGGAGTTGTTTGTTGGTAGTAACTCGAAGAAAGGCAATCAGCAGACAAGGGTGTAAAGCTTAATATAATGTAAACAAACAAGAATAAAAAGTTGTGACAAAGAAAACATGCATTGAGAAAGAGGACATCCACCTTCACAGACATAGTAGTTTAAATGTTAATTCTTGTTTACCAATGTGACACTCAGTGTTAAAGGCATCTCCAAACATACTTATAAGATGAAGGATCTCAAGTAGGAAAGAGCAGGTTAGCAAATAGAACACTGCATCATCCACATATAAGTATACTTTTGCTTATATTGCCCCATTTTATTCCCATTTCTACTCTGAAGAGGAGGGGCGACTCAAAGCAGTAAACAAGATTGGCTTGTAATAGTTTGTAGTGTGGCTTTTGGTATGTTACAAAGCTTAAGCCAGGGAATAAAATACCCAATTATTAAAAAACAAAACCTAAAGGAGATAATACAGCTCTTCTGCATCAAGAGGACTGAGAAGGTATACCAGGATATGTATTAATAAGGGTATATGCCTATCTCATATTTAACAATGTACTGTTTTAATCAATCCTTTGGTATGTGTGCGTTGTTACAAAATAGTTATAATCATAGTTTTTTGTCACCATCTTCCTACACAATGGGTCCTCTGAGACTAAAAGGGAATCGCAAAGAAGGGAGCTTGTGTTTGCATAAGAAAAGAAAGCGAGAGCATGTGTTGAATCATGCTGTACCACTTTACAACAGCTTTAAGGTGACAGGTCGGTACCAGCCGCTGTTCAAAGCTTATGAGTGACCCACATACTTTATAGTATGTTCTAGTTTTTTTCTAATATAAAATTGCTCCACCTTTGGGTTGTTCTGTGGTCTGCAGAATGACTGTTGTTAACATGACCTGCGTAGAGGACAAACACACACTCAGTCTCATTTATTCTATGGCCTCCCCCTCTCTTTCTGTCCTCCCCCTCTCTTCCTCCTGTCTCCCTCCACCACATTATTCTTTTTCACTTCACTGAGATGCCTGACGTCTGTTAGTATCTGCCCATCATTTATCTGTCTCCTTCCACTTCACAACACGTCTGTCTTTGTTGAATGAACACATGAAGGTTCCCTGTGTTTGTGTAAAAATGGGTTTATCTGTTTTCTCAGGGAGCCCCAACCTCTACCGTTTTTTGTCCTAACTGTCATTAAAGTGTCAGGCAACACTGATGTAGACGTTTCTCCGTAAAAACCTGAAGTCTGTTTGCTTGTGTGTGCATGTCATCTACGTCGCTCTGCAAAAGGCTCGGACATGTTTGTATCTGACAGAAGCCGCACCCAGACTGACTCTCTCCCTCTTCTTTCTCTTTTCCCTGCAGCCTTCAAAACCCTCCAGGAGGAAAGGCGTTCCGGGTGTTCGCTGTGATTTGAGTGCCCCGGAGGGCGGCTTCACCAAAGAGAAAGCACACTTGGGCTGTTGAATAGGCAGTAATCAAGCCCCGTTGTCAAACTCGATGACTGAAATATTTCTGGCTTTGCTACACTCCGGGGGTTAGAGGAACCCAGCGACAAAAACTTGACACACACACACACAATGAGAAACTGTCAGTATTTACTCGCACTGAGTGTACAATTTGTCATCTTTAGCAGGACATTTATATCTGGACATTTTGTAAATATCTCTAAAAATGTTCTTGTACATATTTGTAAATAGTTTCACACCTGCGTCTGAGTGGCATTACCTTGCCCTCTTAACACATAGCTGTGTATGAAAACTGATTCTAGAAATCCTACGATATAACATTATAATGGCACTTAAGGATGAATCCATTTTATTGTATTAAGTTTGGCACATTTTTACTGGTGCTCTGGTGAGGTTTCTTGTCATATTTGGTACTTGTTTTAATGGTTGGGGAACAAATTGTTATGCATTTATTTTTATATGGTTCTGCTCTATATCAATATGATTTATAAAGGATGCTGCTATATGTTTTTTATTATTAATGTTATTGCTGTTGTAATTGCCTGTGTGATGAGTTTTGTTTGTTTGGGTATTTTTCCAGATGATGTGGTTTAGTTCAAACTCCCTGCAGGTCGGGAAGTAAACTCGTCTCAGAGTTGTCATTCTCTAAACAAAACCTACAAAGCATGTGCCAGACTTTATCATGCATTGCATTTTACTGATTGTTGTTACCCCATATTTGTTTTCAGGTTATATCGACCCACAGCCATTTGACATAGATAAACCGACGCAATACCAGGCAACATTTTTATTTCATACGGTATGTAGAAGAATCAACAGATATATTTGCTCCTATTTCTTACCAGCTCTCAGCTTTCTTTCAAGCTGAAATCAATATAATGGTCAATTCAATGTGTTTTTGTCACTGTTTCTATCTCCATTATACATATTTTCCTACCTCAGGTTGTTAGGGAAAGTCCATTTTGCAATAAATATATTACAACCAACACTGTTCTCTCTCAGGCATTGGCTTCTGATATTTATATCACTCAAAATGCATTCACAAAAATATTAACATTTGGACTACATACACTTAAACATGTCAGAAATCTGATTGTATTATAAATTGCCTTTGTTGTCATTATCAATACCTTTCAAAGTGTTTGAAAATACAAACATTCCATGAAATAAAATCAGATTTATTTTAGCTTAGAAATTGACAAACGTCTCCTTCAAACTTGTGTTAATATTACATTTCCTGCTGGCAGTGATTATAATGTGGTTCATTCCTATTCTTGAAGATTTCTTATACTCATGTTTGCTGAACCAAAAAACACCACACTGACTCAATTTATCTCAAACCTAGTGAAAAATAAATCTGTGAGTATTTTTAAGTTGCAGACTTTGACAAGCAATTTCTGAATAGTATATAAAGGAAAAATAGCTATACAATATCTTATCAAATATTGACATTCTGAAACTGAGGAGCCATGTCCACAGAATGCTGCCAGTGGTGCTGGACCAGTCCAGCTGGTGTGGGTCATGATGCCCGCACATTAAAGCTGACAATCTGCTCCAAAACCTCATTGGCGATGAGTCGTTTGACTCTGCATACTTATCCACTGGGTAAGAGCAAATGTGAAAGATCAAAGTACCGCAGGGAGTCACTGAAGTGGATGGTTCTGTGGGCTGAATGACAACTGAACCCAATCCCCTGGACTTCCAATCCAAATCCATTGCTGCATTTGAGGGAGAAGCCTGCACTGCCGACTCCAAAGTCTCACAGGATGTGGCAACCCCATCCCTGATATCCAGACTGGTTATTCATCCAAACCTTGGAGAGCGGAAGCGTTTGATTTTTAATGTCCCAGCTTTCCTCCTAGGGTCCGCCACCAGGGAGCTGAGTCGCCACTCCTCATTTGCTTTTGAGCAGCAATGGAGCGAAAAGACCAATCCGTAATGGGTCCCACCATATCCTTGTCCGGCAGTGTTATGATGTCTGGAGGGTTGCAATAGGTTGTGACTCAGGCTGCCAGTCTCTGTTATTGCCCAGACAAGTGATACTTAATCTTACATGATGCAACTGGGTCAGTGACACAATATGAATACAATCTTCTTAAATTCATTTTGTATTGCTTTATGGGCGTACATGTGTTGGTATCGTATCCACATATCTATCTGCATTGGCAGATTTAATTGCACATGTGGTGAAGCGCATGCTACATGTACTCTGACCCGCACAACATATGGAAAACAACTTATTGGTCGTGAAACCATGGGAAAGGGGAGATCACTGTGTGCGTGCGTCTCTGCATGAGGTTGACAACTTATATTACTTCACTCAGACCGTACAGTTGCCCCAAAACATGCATCCAACACCATGTTCAAATATGTGTGCAAGCATTCACTTATTTACGCTCTGACACGTCACATTTCGATCACACCCAATCACAAGTGATTGGGTTAGCTCTGCAGGAGAAAGCGCTGCCGAGTGATTGATAGGCTGTCCATGTGCGCCCAGGTCCTGTGAGAGAAAAGAGAGGCATACATCAGACAGGTGTCAAAACTCACAGCTGGGTGTGGTGATAGGTGGCGTGGCTCTGAAGAATGAAAGGTAAAAGGATGAGGAGCGTAGTGAAAGGGAGGAAGACAGGGACATAGGAAATGGCAGAGAGATAACTTGAAGGCTGAAGAAAGCAGCGTGATGTTTGGATTCTCTGACACCGGCATGAGCATGACATCGGAATAGCATCTGCAGAATGTTTCATCTTTTCCTAGTTTATGAGAACATTACAAGATTCAAGTTTCATGAAATAAAGTTTAGCAGGAGCAGTTTCATAGCATTGTTGGACACTTAGTTAGTACAACATGCTGCATGATTTCAAATAATTAAGGAAGAGGTGCAACACATGAATTGATGGTGATCAATCGTTGTGTTCCTTCATGTGCGACCCACCAGACGGACAAGGGTGTGTGAGGAGCAAACTGACAGAGCGACAGCCACAGGCCCATTAGGGCCAAGGAGACTGAGTGCCGTGAAGACAGATGGGATGAAAGACAAGCTGCAGCTCGCAGGGTCTGCATGGTGCCACCAGTGTTTTCAGACTGTCGTTTAAAATAAGGAAGGCCATTAATAACCTCCTCACTGTGCTCTGCTCAGCTGCAGTCTGGCGCTTCTTGCAGGGCTAAATGTGGCGCTGCATGGCAGCAGACTGGCAGACTGTGTCAAAGAGACCATATACACCTGAGGAGAGCGAGAGAGCGAGAAAGCAAGAGAGCGAGAGAGCGAGAGAGGCAGGCAGACAGTTTGAATGTGCTTGTGCATTTGTTTGTGCCGTATATCTGTGTGTGTGTGTGTGTGTGTGCGAGTGTGTGTGTGTGTGTGTGTGTGTGTTCATGTGCTTTATATTTGGGTTTAATTGTATTTTTTTACTCGCTCACCTGTTTGTTTATGTGCTATGTCTGTGCCGCCTGTCCCACTGTGGTTGGATGGGAATCAGATAGCAGTGATGCAGTCAGGGAAGCCGTCAGCACCGAGGTGAGAAGGTATGGTTGCCAGTGGTAATGACTGTGTTCCTTCTTGTCAAACCTTTACTTTGGCAGATGAACAAAACATAAAATCTGACAGGGAGTGGGCTTTTTCCCCTTATGATCCACAAATATTACATGTACATAGCCACACTGTGAATGTGTTTTTGCAAAAGATGGAGTGGGTACTTTGGTGGAGAAAAAATAAGCTTTTCCTGAGTGGCAAGGTGACTCATATAATTATCGAGTTATTTTAGGCCTCTGTGCTAAAACAAACCTCTGACAAATCTTAGACATTTGATTTATAACAAACATTCATTACCAACTGGCTCTGCTGTGACCAACCCACCCAACTACTTGACTGAAATTGAAAATCTTATAAATTGGTGCTTAAGACCATTGAGTTGGAATACAACATATTTAACTTGATACTTTAAAATCAATCAGGGGCCAACAATGGATGATTGAAGATTTGTTGAATGATTGTGTGTATATTTTGTTCTAGCCTGTGCTCATGTGAAGCATTGAAAATCAAACTGCAATAAAACAATATGTTGGATGGTTTGACTGAGGTCTGAGTAGTGACCTAATATTGTTAAACCAATGGTCACCTTCATGTGCAGGGTTATTGTATGCTGGTATAATCTGCAATGTAAGCTTTAGTACTGCACATTAAGTCCTGGAACAAAATAGTGCCATTGGAGAGTGATGAAGCTACAGCAGCTGCACAATGTCAGCAACTCAGACTTTGCCAATGTGTTGTCCCAGGTTAATTGCAAGAGGCTTCAACAGATCAAAAACTCCCTGTTTTCTTCGGCCCAGCACAAATAAATGAGGCTTTCCAAGAGAAAAGGCGTCTTTGTTTGATAGGAAACTAATTAATATGTGAGCTTTTGGTCCTGCAACATTATTTCGGTTACAGGTAGGAGTAAAACACCCAATCAAGAACATCTGGCAAAGTAACTCCTGACAGATTATGCTAAACACAATAATGTGTATCTATATACCTATATAGATACACATGTTAGCTATTGTGCTGTCTCTCACTGTCTTTTTCCCTCTTGTACACAGACATATCTGTATGCATACAATGATGAACAGATACATTCATCTTAATTTATTACCATGGGGGACCTGTCTATCAGATGATTTACAATTTGCACACATAAGACACTCACATTGATATTTGTTCTTGTATAAATGGGTGTCAGTGAAGCAGTTTTATGCTCTGGATGCAGATGTGGGCCACATGTAAAAAACCTTTCCAAAAACAGGCACTGTGGAGAAGGGAAAGTTGTGCTTACAGTACCTCTCAGGGAGGGGCTGGCTGCCTCCCAGACTGCACTGCTGTTAAATCTATCCCTCCGAATAAATAATGACAGTCCACATCATCTGGACATTTACGAAACATAATCAACATCTCTTCTTTGAAGGCATGTAAAGGCACATTGTATCGCTGGATAATTCATTAATGTTTCTAGCAGTCTTACCTATAGAGAACACATTTCTACAAGTGAGCTGTCCAGCAGAGGTGTCCTGTTTATCCTCCAGATGTGATTGCATTAATGATAATAATACAAACTAAGCTAGTTTAGCAATGTGGCATCATTCTCCACACGCAAAGTCATGAATATTAGAGGAAATGGATTGAGTTTTAAAGAGCCCTGCCCTATCCGAGACACAATCAGACGACCTGCGAGTAAAACAAACACTTGTTTGCAAAGGAAAGAAAAATAAATGTTGCGGAAGAAGAGAAGCAGAGTATGAGACGTCTGGCAAGACAACAAGGAACACTTTGAAAAAGCTACATACAGTCGAGTTGAGGGTCATGGCCATGCATGCTAGATGGGCACACTTCTTTGCAGTCAGTCATAATAGAAGAAAAATAAAGAGGGAGAGTCTTTGGGCCAAGGCCTAGAGGGCCCACGGGTAGTGGGAGAAGAGCGCAGCATGAAAAAAGTCACGAGAAACTACAGTTCATAGTAAACTACATCAAAAGGAGTCCCAGAATATGTTTGTTTGAATGTTTTTTGCACGAGTCAGCAAAATGTATTCTTCCTTTTGTAGCTGCCTGCTCTACGTAGTTCGGTCCCCAGACTTATGTGCAGCGGGTGATACACCAAACACAATTATAACAGAAGTCTTTTGGTGTATTCACATTGGGATCACCGTCAGGGAGCAAAGAGTGCAGAATATAAAGAGCTGCAAGGAATCAGGCGTCGGCGACAGGCCGCAAAATCACGGAGGAGGCTGTCCCCGGACTCTGACGTCATCACTGACCTTTCGTGTATTTACAGAGGAGGTTTGATTTCCACTCTTTTTCCATGCTCACACATGAGCCGTTGTGAAGCGGGCCCTGGAGGTAAAAGAGTAGCTTTGTCCCGACCTGGACGGTGAGCACTGGAGTCATGTGCTTCTGCCAATCCCGAAGAAGGACCCACAAGCCACGGCCATTGAGAGAAGCACAAGCATCACCTGTTTTATATTAAATCTGTCAGATTAAATAAGGAAGCCAATAACCTGCAGCTCTCAGGGAGCAGTTTCAGCCAAATTTGACCCTCGTCTACTCTGATCATACTTGTTCAAACTGTTTTCACACTGAGCTGAGGGACCAGACACCTTTTGCAAAGAAATCCATGAAACTCAACTTGACAAATTAGATGCACGGTGATAAAGACATCTTCTTCTATATTTCAGCAACAACAGAGCATCTTGGTTTTTATTTGGGATAATGTAACTTGTGTTGAATCCCCAGCACTCAAACTGATTGATTTTCGTTTTTCTGCAGCAAAATAGAACTTCAATTCCACAACTTATATGTTGCTCATTCATCACCTTGTTAAATTGTTGAACAAGTACAGCTATATCATTGTCATAGAGTAGAAACATGAAGACATTTAAAGAGCCCTTTCAAAGTACTCCCCCTAACGCAGCAGACAATATTGCCCTCTACAGGGCATACACATTAGTCACGCTTGTATATCTCCACTCTTTTCTGGGGGCAAGAGAGGCAGTGATGAGTTAAAGAGAGGCAGTGATGAGTTAAAGAGAGGCAGCGCCACATGAGTTGATGAATGTGTAATTACCCAGTGTTTAAAGAGCTTGAGATTCAGGGGGTGCAGGTTTTGCGGCCTGAGATCAAGACCCTGGATTACACCCTCTTGACATTTATTATCTGCCTTGCTGTGGTGTCCTTCAGCATGAATCACTACTAGTTTCCTGTCAGGTCTTCTGTAGTTGACCCTCACTGTGAAGGGTACAGGAGAAAGAAAACATTCATAATAAAGGACAACAGACATGAATTCAGTCTTGTAAATTCAAAATAATGTGTTGAAAATAAAAATATTAACGTTTTTATCACATGAAATTGAATTAAAAAGATATTATGCCGACTGATTAATAACTCCACAATATATTAATTAATCCAAAGGACCGTGGGATCTAATTTATCAAATATCTCTGACAAGGAAAGAAGATTAAAATAAATGAGATGGCCACATGAAGGACCAGGTCAGTGATCCAAGACCAGTCCCTAATTCACTTGATAATACACAGTCTAGGAATTCTGCCTCTGTGTCTCCGAAATAGCTGCGTGGCATGAAAAAGAAGAAGAGGAAGAAGAAAGAAAGAAATAAAGAAAGAGGTGTCTCATCGCTCTTGTGCTAGTGGGGGGAGAAACCTATCTTACTCCTCTTGTCTTCCAGGAGGAGCTGAGTGTGATGGATTCCGCCTCCCCCGGTCGTTTTCTATGAGAAACACCACAGCAACAGAGCAGCTACGTCTCCAGAGATCCAACCCCGGGGTCAGCCTCACTGTGGCATCAGATGGACCCCAATTTAGGACACTATGACTGGGTCAAACCAGCAGGAGGTATGGCCTTTCCATGAGAATGAGCCACTTCTTCTCTATTCATCGTTATCATGCTCTTTCCTCTCTTCTTCCTATTTTTATGTTCCCCTCTGCTTCACCCTCATCCATCTGCATCTCTTTCCTGCTTCCCCTCACTCACTTTCCTTACCCTTCATCCTCCTCCATTACCATAATGATCGTAAGTGTACCTACACAGTTTACCTCTGAAGTTGATTTTCTCAGCCATGCGCTCATTTACAATTATAAATCTTCCCTGAATGCAAATGCACACTTAATCTCATTGTAGATAAACCAGAATTTAGAACGGACATTCATGAAAGGTGTATCTGCCAGCCGTGAGTTTGAACAAGCACAGAAGCTGCTGCAAATTGAAATCTTATTCACAGCTCTTCTGATAACATTTTTGGTTAATTTGGTAACGTTAGGAACCCTTGTAATAGGTATACGCTCTACTCATACGCTTATCTGAGATTGAAGGAAAGGACCCTCTTGAATCTCCCAGTCTCACGACTCACCTTCTAGAGAAGGACAGAGAGGCCCTCCAACCACTTCTACTTCTAGCTGTTATGGAGTAAATCACAAACATGTCACAGCTTGATCCTCTGGGACTATCCACAACCTTAGCTGTCCTTTATTGTGTGACTAACCAATGTCCTCCTTGGATGGCCAAGGACCCACTGAGCTCAGAACAGCCCACATCTCTTATTCTGAGAAATGGGCTTTTTTTTCTTCCCTTCTTTTGCCACACTTGTTTTTTTTCCTTTTTTTCCCTTCAGGCATTGACATTTAATCAAACCCAAATCCCATTGTGCCTATTAACATATCAGGCTGATACTGCTTGCTGTAAAAAGCTTGAGTACAAGAACCCGGAGCAGATCATTACCATAACTCTGCCTGTGTGATCTCTATTTTCACTCCTCCGCCTACATGTAAAAAATGCTTACCTGGCAAACAACGAAGAGTGGATGCATAGCTCTCTCTCTCTCTCTCTCTCTCTCTCTCTCTCTCTCTCTCTCTCTTTCTCTCTCCCCCTCTTCCACTCATTCACCTCTGCTTATCTTTTTAGAATGTGTTAATTATTTAGCAGCTCGGGCTCGTGAATGTTTGCCGAATAGCACTGAGACAAACTGAGCATCTAATGCAAAAGACCATTATATTATTTCACCAGACCGTCAAAACCATCTAAAGTTTGCTTTGCTCTGCTGTGACTAAATAAACTATTCAGGGGTACCGTACTTGTTTTGAAGTGCTTTAATGGATGATATGGTTTCTCGATGGGCAGCTCGGTCTTCCTAGTATTAATCATCGTAGACGATATGTGATATGTGATGCGGAATGTGATGCGGAACGTCGATGAAAAATGGGGATGATTATGAGGTCAATAGCTGATAAATTGCTCATATTGGACAAGAGTTGTTTTCCGCAGCTCAGCAGATATTGGCTGCTTGGCTCTTGACCTTGATGAAGGTCCCTCTGCTCCTGAGTGACTCTCCACACATTTGACCCTGTTGGCAGCCGCTCATGTATGTCGGGGCCATATGTCGGTTTGTGTGGCGGCCTGCACGCTGAGCCTCGCTACCTGCGACCAACTGAGGCCAAACTGGTTGTTGGTCTTGTAACGCAGCAGGCAATTACTTCCTCCCAAACTAGGACAGCTCTCTGTAATGACACCAGAGCACAATATTCCGTGCAATCAAAAGACGTTGTTGCTGTCAGCATTGGTTTCGTAGAGGGAGGATGACAAGGCAGTGCAAATGGAATGGGGCCATGTTGTACAAAGAGGATTATGAAGACAAAACAACTTTGACAAGTCTGAAATTTGAGGACTCTTCCACGGAGATATGACAACTATCAAAGTCAAGCTGTTTGTTGGAGGGGCGGCGGCTTGCTGAATATGATGAACAGACAGGACAGAAAATACAGTCATTGAGTTTTACCTCTGTATTCAAATGCTGACACTTGGCATAATAGCACTTCTCAGAGTGGCAGCCATCTATATGCACTGAACAAAGCTCCTCTGTTTCTCAGCGGATTACATTTTTCTTTCAGAGCAACAGAACAATATACATTAGCAATAGGGTAATTGTGCAGAGCCAGGAAAAATACAATGTTGGTGTCCTCATTTATCTGTTTTTTGATACTGACACATTTAATTTATGATGCTTTCATATTGTTTGATTGAAGAGAGTAAAATAAATGAATCTGTGAAGAAGTATTCCTGAAGTGATCAGTTGTTTATATAACTCTGTTACATAAGCTCATCTCTCTTCTCCACATTTTAATCAACATAAGTAATGGTAGACCCTCATATCAATATACCTGAGCCATCTGCTCCCAATACCGAGGATTTCACTCTCTGCAATTGCACAACCGGAGTTACGCCTCTCACTACATCCCGATCAGGATTATAGCTTTGGCAGGGATCAAAATGTGTTCCTGTGCTCTTATTCTCAGAGCTTTTTGATTGCCAATCTGCAGCATTGTATCAACAATATACAAACAAGCTGCAGGCGGTTGCTGTATGCTTTGTACAGTCTGTACTGCTTACAATGTATTTGATCCTTTACTGGATGAGCCAGTTTCTATTATTCAACAAATCAAACAACATCAAGTCAAGTCAAGGCCACCGCACCTAATAATGACAAAACACAGTGCTCACACACTGGCAAGTGTGTTTCCTTATTCACGGGCTGTCTGGTGAAAAATATGGAAATCATATTCATACTCAGACAGGTAATAATGACCAAAATGCAATGTAAAAAACTGTTTTGTGAATTAGTCTAAACACTAGGCTCTGTTGTACATTTGCATATTGTCTTTGAACATATTGTCGGGGGGGGTATTATTTACTCCAAAAGTCATGTTTGAAATTCACTAAGCAAGTGATATAAAGCATGTTGAGTGCTACAAATGACCAAGTGAAGCACATTTATCTTGACCTTAATAATTTGTATTTTAGTGATCAATATGATCAATGGTCACACCTGCCAGGACTTAGCACAGTGGCCTGTATAGGTTATGGAAGAACCTTACAATGTGCTGTTACAGGTTGACTCCAGGTCGGTGTGTGTGTGTGTGTGTGTGTGTGTGTGTGTGTGTGTGTGTGTGTGTGTGTGTGTGTGTGTGTGTGTGTGTGTGTGTGTGTGTGTGTGCGTGTGTGTGTGTGTGTGTGTCCAGTTAGCCCTTCACTGCCATGTGAAATAAAAGGTTGAGTCAAGTCATTGTTGCAATTTATAGTCACCACCTAGACCTGGTGTCTAAAAATATTAAGACTGCAACTAATGGTTATGTTGTATTATTGATACTATTGCTCTGCTGATTTTATTTTCATTAATGATCTATTCCTTGTTTGTGTATTTATTAATTGTGACATCTTTAGTGATTCTTTTTCTCAACCATACACTCTGAAACCCAAATACATTTAATTTGATACCACATTAGAGAAAGCAGAGCAGCAAATCCTCATATTTGAGAAGCCGGTAGCAATTCATATTTAAAAGTTTCAGACAAAAATGCCAATCAACCAAAAGTGTTGCCAACAAATGTATCGCTTGATAATTTTTTTAATTGTCTGCTTGTTTAAAAAAACATGAAAAAACAATAGTTTAAGGTAAACCAGAGCGGTGATCCCTTTGAACTTTACATGAAGCACACCATTTTCTACTTGAGTATGGCATATTTGTATCTGTTAATTTTCACTTGTAATGTTTCTGTTTGTGTTACCATCATAGGGACTGAAAAGTATTCATAGAACCTCGTGTGCTCATGGCAGAGAAGAAATACAGGAAAATCAAAATCCTTCATAATAATATCCCTTATTAATTATCATATTTTATGCATTGTAATATACACATAAACAACTCATTTTACATAGATGTGCAAGTCCAAATGTGACAAACTAAGCTTAAAAAACACTACAGGACTATGCATGTACATAACCATCCTTGGCAACTCCAGTTGTTTGTTTACATCTTGTATTTGATGTCCATTAATGTGCTTTGTCCCTATCAAACCAACAAACAAATACATAAAACACCAGCCAGGTTGCTTATAGTGACTAATGTTTGCTGGTAAGGCTAAACAATTAAAAAAGAGATCTGGCTGTGCACTTAAATAGTAGGCATTTTGGAGTAGGCCTTAAGGCAAGGTAGGACGACCAATGCCGATTGGCAAACCTAATAAAATGTTGTTTTTTTACTAGAGAAATGGAGGAAATAATGATTGTCCACTACAGTAGGCCCTTCTCACAATGTTAGAGTAATAAGTTAACAATGGTGCAAATATATATATATATATATATATATATATATATATATATATATATATATATATATATATATATATATATATTGAAAACTCTGTATCCCCGCTGGAATGAGAGAGATGCCTCTACTCCTTCTCTCCATGCGCAGCAGTTCTCCCCCACCCCCCTCTCTGTTTCGGGGATGGTGTGGTCCAGGAAGCGCGCCCCTCCTGCGCTCTCCTCCTCTGCTCTCCTCTCCGGCTCAAAGTGAATCAGCTGACTGAATGGTATCTCCCTCCTCGCGCGGATGGATCGCGCCGCCGAAGCCGGGCAGCCTGAGCGCTGACACAGGAGCAGGTTGCCCACCGCCCGCTCTCCCGCCGCTGGATGTCTCACCGCGCGACCCTAAAGTAACACATTCCGCTTCCCGATACAACAACAAAAAAAGAGGTTACTTTGTTTCATTTCCCACCTCGAGCAGGAAGCGACCCGCTTCCCCTCACCATGGCTTCCAACTTCAACGATATAGTCAAACAGGGATACGTGAGGATACGGAGTAAGAAACTGGGGGTGAGTACTGTTGCACTTGCTGTCTGGTGCGGTGGAGAAAGAGGAGGAGGAGGAGGAGGAGGAGGAGGAGGAGGAGGAGGAAGAGGACGTGGAGTTCCAGTTGTTTTGCCGTCTTCTAGCATCACGGGCGGCTGGATTAAGAAAGAGGCTTTAATTGCTCCATAGGCAGCCGTCCTGCTGCGAGCTCTTCAAGAGGAAAAACAGATTAGAGCAGCACGAGCAGCGGCCAAGTTTCTCTCTGTTCTCTGTGAAACATACTTCTGTAGTCCAGATGATTGACGGCTGGCGTTGCCATGTGGTTGTAGTTGTAAGTCACATTTCCATCATTATTATCATCCTCTAGCCTGTAACTTTATTTTCATTGAGAAAAGTTAGGCCCTGTGTAGTTTTCTGTGTAAGGTTACAAACGGCTAACACGCGTTTCTACCAGAGCTGTGGTTATATAAGGGATAAGGGGTAAACTACCAATCTTAAGGAGTTAAAAGCGCTATAATAATGAGCTAACTGAGATACTTTGTTAAAGTATTTTAAAAGACATAAACCACACCATAACTGACCCTAATAAGGTCACTTACATTTGAGCACCACAGGCCGTAAGTGTCTCCATCATGCTGCAGGGTGATAATTCACACAGTGCTTTATGGATTCTAGGATGTACAACATAATGGGAATACTGGGGATGCCATTTATCACTATACACATTATCATCAGCCTATTATTATCAGTCAGAGCCATACTGTACTTTAACTCTCTTTCAGTGATGATGAATTATCCCCAGCACTGAAAAGTCCCATTGAAATCCAGCTGATTTGGTGTGATGGCAGCCCTTCAATGTGCCTTGATAATGGATTTAAATTGAGGTACAGGAAGGAGAAAAATGGCTAGACTGCGTAAATTGAAATGAATGATATAGATTCAATCATGAGCGCCTTATTGTCTGACTCATAAAGCCATCTGCTTTTGTTCATGCTTCCAGCTCATTACGCCAACAGAGCGGGCACACTCCCTCTCCTTTGATGAAGTGTGATGATGGAGGCTAATGATGTCTGCCTCCTCACATCATCACCTGGCTTCATCAATATTATTCTACTATTGTTCGCTGCATTTGAGGTTGTCTTTGATTGTTATTTAAGAGCAATTGTTGTTGAGTAAGAGCGACCTTTTCCGCCCCTAAAGGCCTCGCACAACACAAGCTTGATGTAACAAATGAAAGCGCAAGACGTTTGTTGTTGTTGACATGCTAATTAGTTTGCTCACATACAGTTGGCTCAGTTTATTTATTTCTTGCATATGCTGTTAGCTAGATGCACTCAGAGAAAGAGGGTGTGTGTGTGTGACTTTGCAAAGCAACTGAGGATGCACGCTGCGTTGGCTGTGCTCGAGGTATGGATGCCATATCTCTGCCAGCTCCACATCTCATCCTGCTGTTTGAGGAGAATAACAGTTTGTGTCCTGGTCGCCCACTTCCTCCCTCAGCCCTCCACCGCTCACTGCCGTTTCATCATAGAAAAGCCATACTGCGATGGCCTCAGAGGACCCTGGTGTGGGTAGACAGAAAGTATTTATCTGTCCATGCTAGGGTTAGTTATGCCAGCGCCGATTCTCATTCTGATTCAGTTAGAGAAAGAAACAACAAAACATGGAGCAGAAGTACGATTTTTGTGTGCCTGAATCAACAGGCACCAATAGAGTACATTTCTGTGATTATTCCTGTTTTTTTTCTTCTATGGGGAAGAAAATACCTCATCATTGCCAAATGGCTTAATTTCAAGTGTTTTGAGGGAGATGAAGATCAAAATGTGTGACACATGTGTGCTCTCACTGGAAAATCAGGAACAAAGGGATGATATTTAGCATTGTGAGTATCAAACAGCATATTTTACTTCATATCATATTTGTCTAGTTAAATAATGTTTATGGCTGTGGCGAGACACTTGATTTGCTGAACAGAGTCAAAACAGAAGGAGACTCAGATGTAGTATCATGGACAAGGAGATACACAGGCCTCTATACTTCTTAGGATTCATCTTCACTAAATTGCAGCCAATTGTACAACATACTGAAGAATGAGTTTACATGTTTCAATACTCTCTGATATGAGATGTTTGTTCCATTACAAACATATTACTTTGAGAAATATAGGATTTATTCATTCCTACTTGGACTAAATCAACCAAAAAGAGCCATAAGTAAAGATTATTTTCATTATTTATTAATCTATTCTAATGTTTTAATCAATTGATTACATCTATGATCTATAAGTAAAGAGAAAAGAAAACATTTACCACCAAAAGTTCCCAAATCCCAGGGCGACATCTTCATATGGTTTGTTGTATCCCAAATCTTATGTAAAAGGCTCATTTTACATTCTGAAACAAGTGTATTTTTTGGCATTTTGTCTTTTGAAGTTATGAAGATTAATTTTCTGCCTGTCTACTCATCAACGTATTGATTAATCCATTCAGCTATGAAATGCAAGTTCTTTAATTTTTTATATAAACATGTTGCCTAAATCAAAAACATTGATGAAAATTGGCAAAATTATTCTGGATCAAAGGAGGAACTATCTCTTCAAAGGATGAGTAAACACGATCAGACGTCTGACCAACCATTTGATGCCAGTAGAGATGCAACTATTGATTATTTGAATAACTATATAATTATCTGCATCTTTTCATGATCAATTGATTCATTGTTGGCTTTATAAAATGGATGAAAGTGTGTGTCATCATTTCTTAAAGCCCAAGGTGACTTCATCTTCATGTCACTAGTCTTTCCCTACAGTCTAAAACCCAGAGACATTCCATTTACAATCGTAGAAAACCAAGCTTTCACTGCCAGCTTTCATTTTCTGACAGTTTTTGATATGATGCTCTACAGACACATTTCAAAAGGTACCATAAAAGGACCACGAGTCAAAACTCAGCCCTACCTGTCAGGTTGTGCCTTCTCAGGTTTAGGACAGAAAGGTCCTGGGTGTTTTCCACCTCATGTGATGGTTTTTTAATGTTTTTTTTTTAGTGCTTTAAAGGTCTTTCAAATATCACATATCAAGACTTTGCATCACAGTTGACCTTCTAATGCTCTCGCCCACTATTGTAATGCTGTGCCATTTAAAATGCATTATACATTATTTTGTATTAGAAAGTAGTACAGTTGAATGGTTCTCCTTATGCGATATTAAAGTGGCCAGACCAACAGCTCCGCCTGAACTCATCAGCATCTGTCAATATGATTGGCTCATTTCCAAACCCCACTAAGTGTGAAGGTTGAGGCCACGAGGTCAGGTCTGTGTTCTTCAGAGTGATCAAAACTACCAGCCGGGGCACTTTCTCTTCATTTTTTTTGCTGGGACATTTGTTTTCTTTTTCCACTGACATGAATGGCAACGATTTCCTACATTAGCCAACTTCTTTGTCTCTTTGTTGGCTGAAGAGACAACGGTGCAGTGTTCTTGAATGCACAAGTAGTCTCTCTCTCCTTTCCTTTCTCACATTCCCCTCCTCTTCCTCACCTTTCCACCCATTCTCTCACCTCACGTCTCACCTGTACTCCCCACACTACGGTGTCTCTCTCATCTCCTCCCCCTCTATTTTATCTCCCTCACCTCATCCCCTTTCTCTCTCACTATTCTCTCCATCACTGGTTTGCAGACAGTTGAGAGACTGAGCACAAAAGCATCCTATTCATCACCCCACACTGCACCCTCCATAACCTCAACAGACTATTCCCCCTCATACAGTGCAAAGACGCGCACAGACATACACACAAATTGGCTCAGTTCACCAGTGAAGAATTGGCACACACATGCACCCGACAAACAAGTAAACAATCTGCTGCCAGAGAACAGTGTGTGGATTCTCAATTAATTTTAATCCTGTGGCTTTGTACCATACTGTATTTTTTGACGACATAAAGATGAACTAAATGCTGAAAATTGCCGAAAACACGTGTCTGCACTCACCGTCACCCATATAGCTTTCTTTCTATCAGCGGGATGGTCTCCTCTTTGACGAGCTGAATAACATGACCTTTGAGAAATGTGTGCGTCAGTCTCACACCAGGTACATGTTTCCCAGGTTAAGCATCACTGTGGTAAATAGAAAAGGTCAGCCGTTATATGAATATTTTCCTCTCGTCTGTCCAACGTTTCTTCAAGCCTTAAATGGTCAATTTCAGTTTGCTGCAGGTGAGCCTGTCTGCCATTCAGTCTCTCCATTCACAAACATGTTTTGACACTTCAAAGGAGCTGTAGATTAGATGTTGGCCCAGAGGTAAAATATGTAATATTTTCAGTGAACGCAGAGCACTTCACACATAAACTTCACACTCATGTTATTCTTGTTAAATTTCCCACCACATTACATTAACGCCGAAGGAATTTCACCAAAGCAAATAGTAGGTGCAAAAAACTCTACATTCATTTATTTTACATACAAACAAATGTGCAATAAGAATAGAACCAGAATATTATGATTTTAAATGATGGATATTTAATTAACATTTGCCTATAAACAAATGACTCACATGGGAAAGGGGTCGCAAAGTTATGTGTAACGTGATAGTTATCTATGGCTTTGATAAGCATCAAAGCCATAGATAACTATCAGGTAATTGGTTATAGCAGCTTTTAGCTTGTTTTGGTTTCATAGCCTACAACTTTACTATTTTGGTTCATTTTCACCTCTCATAGTGTTGTTTTCAGACGCAGCACTGAGCTGCTTTCTGCAAAAGAAAAGAGCTTTAAACGCACTGTGCACTACCTGCCTAGCAACAAACAGCAGACAGACAAAGTTAGCATGTAGCTGGTGATGAAAGTGGAGGATTTAACAGCTAGAGAGCCAGATATTTCCCACAGGCATTGGTGGAGATCAAAATCAGAGCTAAAAGGAGAGCTGTGAGCTGGAAATTAGCGGAAAGACGCTAGCTGGGGGGCAGCTGACATTTCTCTGTGGGTACATGACAATGTGGCGGGCTCACTTTCATTTTGCAAACAGTCATTGGATCAATTGTTAAAACAATATATGTTATAGCAGCTTAAAAAAAAAAAAAAAAAAAAAATATATATATATATATATATATATATATATATATATATATATATATATATATATATATATATATATATATATATATATTTTAGGCTAGACCACCTTACCTTACCTGGTTTTGTTTTGTTGCCCCACAAAAGACCAAATCCCCAAATTCCCCTTCCAGGTCACTGTTGGTGTTTTGAAACTTGGACTTGATTTTTTTTTAAGTATGTTTTTCAGATCCTGAGATGCTGTAGGGCATTTTAAGATTAATAGTGTACCGTCATTGTGTTGAACTGCACAGTTGGTCTAACACTCAAGCCTAAAACCAAGAAACTGACAGACATCCTAAAAAGATACATACTGTATAATACATTTAATAGACTGCTAGTGTAATTCATAATAGTGAGAATGAAATTGAAAAGCAGAAAGCCGCCATCAGAGTGTAGCTATGAGAGCGCCTTGGTCAAACCACAAATCTCAAAGCAGAAAACACATTAAAAATGCATTATGTCTGGTCCAGAATGAGGAGGAGTGAAATACAATCAGTCAAAAGTGTGGTTGTAAACAAATAATCAGTAAACCAATAATCAGGGCTGCAGACGGAGAGCTTAAGTTATTCATCACCCAAACACAAGGATATCGTTTGCAAAAAGATGGGTTACTCCCCCGTTTATAGATTTACAGATGTGATTTGGGGTTTTTAAATTACTTTTTTACGAGATAACAATTTCACAATCTTGGGAATGTATAACGTTTGTTTTGAGGCAAATAACCTTCTGTAATTTAAGGACTGAAAAAAAAGACTGCTGTAGCTCAGCGCTTATTGGAACATTGCCATTGTTGGAATGTTTGAGGGAAGTTTAATGTTTGACAATCTTGTACTTATGTGAGAGTGGCTCTTGCCACCATACAGCAAATACTGACCGTAATTAATGCTTGTAATTTGTTATGAGTGTTGGACACATCGAATTACATTGTGTAATACTCCTACCAGCTATTATGAGTCTGTGTGAATGTTTACTCGTGAGATGAATGTGCAATTCATGTATCCTTTCCATATTTGCTCCATTGGGGAAGATATTAAATATGTAAATACTACAATTGAAGAATAATTCCATTTCGAGCAATATTTAGCCAATTATTCTCTGGTTCCAGCTTGTTAAATGTGAGGATATTTATATCCAAAGAAATATATATTTAAACTGAATATGTTTGGGTTTTAGACTGTTACTCAGACAAAACAACTAGGGAGAAGCTTGTGTTCAATAACAGGTAATACAAAATAAAAAATATTATGTTTTGCAGACCTTTGATACCTGAGTCCGATGCTTAGCTTGCAGTTTACACTGATTCAAGACATTCATTTCGCAAATGAAGCATTTTCTAACCATTATACAATAAGAGTTATCACTCGTATTAAAGTACTTTTTTGGACCCAATGTTGCTCTCCTCCCATCTCCGTCTACAAATAAAACAGTTAATACGTGCTTTGTCTCACTCAGCTGTTTTTGTCCTATAAGTGGGTATTTGTGTTCAGTGACCAGTGGCCTTTACGTGGACAGCCTGTATTGTAATGGTGTGGGTCTGCTCCCCCTTGTTGGCACACAAGCGTCCACCAAAGGAGACGCAAAGAACTGCAGAACAATGGATCTATTGTCCAAGATATTAAGATACGATCTTGCCACTTCCTTGCACTCACTATTAACAATGACAGGCCGTCCAGAACGGTGGATGTCAGGAGATTTTTCACACCAGGAACTGTACTTGTCAGTGGAGCGTAGAAACGACACAGTCAGCAATGTTAGACTCGTAGCAATTGAGCAACATGGATAAATGTGACCGGGCTTGTGCGGAGAAATCCGATTATATCAATTAACAAATCATTTGATCATTGCATCCAGTGGCCACAGTTAGTTCTCCACTCCATCTTTCTGATTGCCAAAAATACATGTAATATGTGGCAGATAGAGGATTTTTAACAAGCCTTGTTTGGTTTATGATTTTATTTTTACCTTGTGGGTGCATGTAGCCTACTTTCAGCTCTTCTCGTGATGGATGTTTTTCGACTTGGTGCATTAATTCACAGATATGCAGGGCTATACATCGTGTGGTCACTTCCTTTGGTTTTCATCAGCTTCCTCCATCAGACAAAGACCTGAAGACAAATTACCAGCCCTTATTGGTCCTGATGAATTGCATCTCGAGCCGGATATGGGAACAACAGTCTAACAGTCGTTACTCATGGTGAAAAATGTGCCTCTATTATATAGTTGCTTTCATAAATAAATCTCTGCCTGGACCCCACTTGAACATTTCACATCATTGATCCCCGTTGTTCCTAATTATCAAAAAAGCTTTTTGTCATGACAGCATGTTGTTATTAGTAGTTAGTAATGTCGAAAACCCAATTGATTAAGTAATGCACCATACAAAGACTAATAATGCTCTAAACACTCTCTTTCCTTGCCCTCACTTAGTGGCATGTTCTCAAAAAAAGCAACCTTTCCTCTCTCACTGTCTCCTGTGTCTTGCCTCTGTCTCTGCCTGAAATCCATACACAAACACATGTCACACCAAGCTGGCGCTGTCCATGACAGCTTTGTGTTCCCAATGTTTTCTGATGAGCTGCTTTGTAAAGTGCAAAGTTCCCTAATCCCATTGAGAGAGAAGTCACAGCTCAATGGAAAAGGACTCTCTTCATGGCTATTTAATCTTTCCAATCCCTGCAGACTCTGCCCCCTGACAACGGACGAGACACTTGATTCAACACCAGAAATCAAAGTAGAAAGAACAAGCACATTATCCAACCACATTTCAATCTTTGTTCCACTTTAGGTCATTCTTTTTCTATATAAAGGGCAGAAAACACAACAGAGCATAGAATTGAAATCAGCTTTAACACGATATATACAATCAATCACATGGGGATTTGTATGTGAAAGAGGTTATATCCATTTAGTTATTTATAGATACTTTCGAGCCAAAATTAATTAATAAAAAAAAAAATCCGATCAGTGAGAAGTTATTTAAAAACGAAACCCATTTCTAAAGACTGTTTCGACACTATTCGTGAAGTAATGTCACAGAGATTTTTCTCCACCTGCTTCGCTGACAAAGACGTGACTACTGTTGACTCAGAATATTTATTCAAGCTGTTAAATATCACATTTCAGCGATATGACAGTCACGAACAAATTAGATTTTCCTGTAAAATCGTGCTGCCACTGTTGTCACAAAGTTGTTAAGCCCTTCGTACTGCTTTACAAGAGACACTTTGCTGCCTAATTAAAAATGTTGTCAATGTATTTTCAATTAAGTTGATGAAATTAAACTGTGTGATATTGAAAGGTAAATGTATTTTTCACCATATTCGCTGCATCTTATTCACATGTTTCCCCTCCCATGCAAGGCTTGGGCTTTACAGTTCTCTGTGGTACTGTAATGCTAGATTGTGCAGATACACTGGAGGCTCACCTATAAAACACCATGCCTAGAGGAATCTATCATAGCTCCATTAACACTTCTGCTTCATCCTCCTCTCCTCGCCTTCCTCCCCTCATTAATCAACAGACCAGCCCTCGGGGCTTTACTCTGCAGCTAAGCTCACTCTCACGTTGTGTGTGTGTGTGTGTGTGTGTCCATACAGTAGTGGGCTTTGTGTTTGTGTGTTTGCATGTGTTTTTTTAATATGTCAGATGTGTAAAAATACAATTCCCAGAGCAATTTTTTCTTCCACTGCTGTTACGTTTAGGACAAAAAAATCAGAGAAAGATCCATCAAAAATTCCTTCAGATGTCGTTATCAGTATGTATAGTCTGATGATGAGAGGCGGTCGTCTCCCTCAAACTGCTCCCAAATTCAATTCAGAGAAATTGTATCGGGTCTTCAAGGATGAGTTGTCATACATGACAGACCGCTTTGTAAATAATGTCTCAAAAGGGGACCAGATGAAGTTATTCTGAGGGAACAAAGTCCCACCTACCTTTTTATATTTGAATCATGCTCTATAATGAGTTCTTCTCCTGCTGTTACCTTTCATCAGTCTGCTTGCCAAGCACATTCAGTACAGTGCACAGCCAAAGATAGCCTCGGCTGTGTCTATGTGTGTTAAGGGGCTTGTCTTTGTCTGTGCTCTTAATTTTCACATTGCGGCGCATAGGTAAACATAATTATGGCCTTGTTAAAAAAATAATGAAATAATACACCTGATGTGCTTTAATTGCAAACAAATAGCCTTGTTGAATAATGTAAATTAGCCCTAGCTGTGGAGTAAACAAGGGTTTTTTATGTGGCACTAATTGTCAGGCTCTGTATTATTTATGAGTTGTTAAAAAAAAGGAACTTGACCTTGTGTAAGTTGGAGGGAAAAGAAATGAAGCTCAAGTCACCCGTCTATGTCGAAGGACTGTTTGTTTTGAGATGAGTTTGTACACTCCACTCTCTTTCTTTCTCAGGGGAGTTCTTGTAATAGTAAGGAGGTGACAGTGTTTCCTCTCTGAGCTCTGGGGTGACAGTTTGGTACCTGTCTAACTCTCATGAAACGCTACAGATGCACGCAAAGCCGCCTGCTTTTTTTAATTCGCACTCCATTATAATGAGCCAAACTGACCTTGAGTGAAGGCCAAGGTAATCTGATCCCCTTTCTATTAAACAGCCTTTAATATTTCCCAAAGAATTATTGTCCAGGGAATGAATTTTAGAGAAGGTCTGCCAAGAGAAATGGAGCACACAATAGTAGCCTTGGCAGTGGCACTTTGAGCGGATAATTTAAAGGTTATAATGGAGGAAATAATGTCTCTTAAGAGTCATAAAACAATTGAAAACAAGAGGTTATTGGAATCAATTATAAAATGGAAGAAAGAGGAGTTCATACGGCAAACTTTTGACCCATCATGAGTTGTAAGATTGCCAGCAGATTAGGACTTTTAAAGAAAGGAAGTTTGTAGTTGGAGGCACACATTGGGGTCAACATTAACTGGTGTGTCCCTCCACACACACACACACACACACACACACACACACACACACACACACACACACACACACACACACCTTCCTTCCTCTAACTCCCCTCTTAATGTTCGCCCACGTCTCAGAGAAATGTCTGCTGGACTAAGTGATAATTGCATTCCTTAACAATTTCATGCGGAGACACAGTGACACTGAATCACAGCCCACTTATTCCAAGGGAGTGTGTTCTTTAGGGGGAAATGAGACAAAACCAATATGACCGACTCCATCGGACCCCTTTCTTTGACATCGAAGAGCACTTCCTCATTTCCCTTCTTTCGCAAACATAGACGTCTCTTCCCCCAGTGTCCTCTTTGATTTGCAGACCAAATGTGGCTGAGTCAAGTTAGTTCCAGGGAGCACAAATCTCTGCTTTTTTTGGTTGTGAGGGAATAGTTGTTGCAGACACAGAGCCCACTGCTTTCCCAGCTAACCGTATCAAAGAAGCCCGAACATCAGTGAGCGAGTACCTCTTTAGAATTAATCCTCGCGGGGGGGGGAATGACTGCACCAATGCATGAGGATTACTGCTTTTAGGGCTTCTGATGAAATTCAAATAACAAACGCCTGCACAAAGTGTCCTGGAAAACACTCTGCGTTTCATAATATCCTGATACACATGCAAGTATTTGCTGGAACACCTCACAGTGGTCTGTGCCTCATTCAATTTCACAGTCTTTATTGATATGATAATCAAGTGGTCAGCGAATGGTAATTGGTGGAGTTGCATCACTGTGGTGGGCAAGAGCTCCTTTTCATTCTCTTACTTTATATTCTCTTCCCACAGAGGCTCGCCGGTCACTTCTGAGGCACTGTATTTGGTTTCCATGTAACAGCCCCTCACCTGACTTAGATGCTAATTTGGCTCATCAGGAAGCCACCGGCAGCACAAGCACCAACATACTGAAGTGGAAAATGAGGCTTAAAACTGAGGTTTGTGCATGCAGACCGTATTCCTCTTCATTTATGGATTTAGTTCGGTTCAACGTTCAGCCACGCTCGGGGATACACTGTGCTGGACAACTCATTCCAGTCTCATAACAAAAATAACATTGCTCTGTATTGTTGCTTTCTTTCTACAGTGGTCTCACTCTGCTTGTTGGCGAGGGTATTCTGCCATAGTTAAATCCTTCTTTGTCTGCGTGTTATTGTCTGTGAACGCTTCAGCCTTGTACATGGATTAAATGGAAATTGGCGTGTGTGTGTGTGTGTGTGTGTGTGTGTGTGTGTGTGTGTGTGCGTGTGTGTGCAGAGGATTGCTGACTAAAGCTGTAATACATAAAGAGGTTTGGATGAGGGATGGTTCAAAGAGCAGGCAATTGTCATAATGATGACTTAAAGCAAAATTGTCCCACCGTAAAAAACATGTTTTACACATGCACTGCCTTGTATGCTGTTGCCAGCAGAGTTCGCCAACCTCATTGTCACTAGAATCAATAGTGGCTCAAATATACGATGGAATAACTGAAGTAAGCAACATTATTAAACTATATGGGTATATTATGGGATTATGATTGTGGTGTAGTGCTTTGTCCTAGCTTTCTTCAGTTTGACTGTCCGTGCCTAGTACCCAAGGATGGATGCCGGTGAAGCCGTAAATTCACCCAAGCAACCCTGTTTATACCATTAAAAATAAAAATATCCCCTCTACTCCTCTTTACTCCCCCACACCTGCAAGAGAAACTTCAATATTGACCTACATCTCCTTCAGAATAATTTGGCTGCTATTTTCGTGCTGTGCTTTAAAAAAAAACCTGCTACAGTAGCTGTGATGGCTGGATTCAGCACAGTGTGTGACATTTTAAATAATGTTTTATCGCTCAAGGCTGTGTTGCCCAGCGTGGGTCAACCATCTTCCTTGTCTCCCCCCACAGTTCCAACAAACAAATACTTTTCCCTGCACTCCAGAATGACAATTGGAAGCACAAAGAGACTCGGCTTGTAGCTTTCCAAGGTGTATATGTTGTGCCTTAAATTAGGGGAAGACGGTTTCTTATGGACGACACAGCAAAAGGTAGTCGTTAGGATCTGTGATTAGTGCTCTGACCACAAGTCCCAAGCTATTCATCATGAATCTTAATGGAGGGCTGCAGCCAGACGCCTCTTTAGCTCTGATCTATTCCAACACACCACTTTTTCTGCAGCTGCTCTCACCACCTCATGGTCATCTTCAACTTTTCTCTTAAGCAAACCTTCCTTCTTTTGATCCTTTATTTCTGTTTCCTTCTGTAATGCTCTCTTTTATTTTTCATCAGTCCTGGCCCTGTCTTATTTCTTTATGTTACGTGGTCATTTTAATATCACTTGCCCTTGCAGTCTTTGTCATATTGGGTCGACGCATGCTTTGCTTTCCGGTCGGGAATCCGCTGTAACGTGTTGTTCTTTATGTTTCATGGCACATTGTGACATTCAAATCCAGCATTCAGCTATATGAATACTCAGTGTGTAATGCCACCCAGCCACAGCCAAGGCCTTAACAAGGAAAAATAAGGG
Organism: Taurulus bubalis; assembly: GCF_910589615.1. Taxonomy (NCBI): domain Eukaryota; kingdom Metazoa; phylum Chordata; class Actinopteri; order Perciformes; family Cottidae; genus Taurulus; species Taurulus bubalis. The sequence continues at coordinate 11,314,130 of NC_136606.1, forward strand.
TTACTAATATTGTAATTTTACAATTCAGGACCAATTTGGCTCATGCGTGTTGGATGAGAATGTTCAATCATGCAAAGACAGAAGAAAGAGATGATGAATGGGAGAGGAGAAATTTAGAAGAGAGAGGGTGACGAGAGAAGGGCAGGAAGAGAGGCAGAGATGAACCAGGCTAGGAGAGAAAGTGAGGAGTGTGTGTGTGTGTGTGTGTGTTTGGGGGGGGTGAAGTGGGGGGCAGTGATTACTTGCTACTGAGGTAGCACTGCATTACACATGAGGATTTGGAATGGCCCAGATAAAGTAATCTATGATTAACTGGGGCGCGGCTGGCTCGCCACCCTGCCAACAGCTGTAGTCAGGGGCGAATTACAAAATGATGGGATGTCCAAACATTTTAGATGCGGTGGGAAATATATTTCCTTACAGGGGAGGGAGGGTCAGTGGGGATGAGTGTTGTGTACAAAGTCAAAGGTGACTAGGGAGGAGAGTGACAGAGGGAGCAATGGTGCATTCAAGGCAAACGTTTTAGTGGTCGCATTTGGCAGAGGATTGCTGAAAGGGTCTCACAGTCCTGGGAGGATTTGGGTAAGGGGGAGGCAGGGGTCGTGGCGGGCGAAGTGATCGCCGCAATGATTGCTGTAACAACTGTCCGACAGAATAACAAATCAAATTATAAAGATGGACACCGCGGCACAGACCCCGCCGCCGTCGTCTGAAATTGATTGCCGGCACCGGGAGCTGATATTGTCGGGCCCAGTCTTTCATAGTCCATCAGCCGTCATTATCACCAGGGGAACGCTAAACCTCGTGCAGAATGAGAGGGACGACTTCATCCGCACTACTGCTTGGAGTTAAACAGAAAAACAAACGCAGACAGAACCCTGCTATGTCAGAGTGTTTGTTTTTTTCTTCATGTTTTTTCTTTGTGATTACAAGGTTAAAAAAGTGTTTTGTTCAGAATACTGTGCATAAATAGCTCAGTATTCAACATGCTAAGTGCCAGCTAAATCCGGACTGTTATCATGTTTTGCAGGACTACCTTGATTGAAGTGCTCTCCTGTCTGTTATTGCCAGTATGTGCAGCAGTAATCATCTTTAAATGATAGCTTGTAGATCAGATGAATCATGGTGAGGTTACAAACCCTTCCCACATTTGCCCCTTTTTTTAAAACCATATATCTTAGGAATAATGAATGCAAGTGAGCCTCTGAGGTATTATGATTGTGTTTCAATATTAACTCCGGAGAATTTAACAGGCGTCTACTTTTATTCTGCGATGTGATTAGTCATTTAACTGAAGCAGGCTGTCATTGGAAATCATTTTCATGTCTTCAGACAGTTCCTCAGTTCATCCAAATGACAAGTGATTTTGCCTGTGGGGGAAATAGGCCCATATTTTATTGAGAGGCGAGACAGTTTTTTTTATAATGCCAGAATTTTCCGGGAAGTGAATGGACTTGTGTTTGAGGCCACTTACGGAAAATGACCATGGCTTCAAAGACGGCTCATTACTGAGGTCCGTGAGGTGTCTGGCTTCCTAAATTCTCTACTAGACCTCTCAGTCATGGTTTTACACACTCTCTTGTCTGACAACACCACCTGTCAGTATCCCAAGTGAACCTTTATTTTTTTATTGTAACATTAAATGTCGCCATAAAGCAAGGTTGTTTTATTTGGAGACAGCCATGCTCTCAGCTTCCGTTTGAACCTTTTATAAGAGCCCATCCAACAGTCTGCTTCCATCTGTCTGTGATCATATTTTGGCTCCAATCCTTCTTCCGGTCCCCCCGAACAACAGTCTCAGTGTGGTTGTCGTAGTCGAGCTGGTGTTGATGAACTCGCTGCACCTTGCCAAGTGCCTCCTGAAGTGTTTTCCTTGCCACAGACAGACCTGTCTAGAAGTGAAGGGATTGCCCTTGAAATATTCTCTCCAGCTTTTTTCTGCTGCCTAGTTTACACACTGCCTCACTTTGTGTGGCGACGTAGTCATTGTTCTTTAGTAGTGGAGCATCATACAGAGATTAGGGGTGTCACAATATCTGAAATTTGGCAGTCAATGTCAATACCAGGGAAATTCAACAATTTGTGTTACCCAATTCCATACCACGCAAATACAAATATTGAACAAAGACCTTTCATTTCCCTGGAACTTTGACTTACTCTCCTTTTTACTGTTTGCATAAATTTTTTTGTCAATTTATTATTAATCCCATATGATTGTTTCTTGTTTTTCTGAATCATGGCCAATCCGTTGAATAAAGGATTTGACTCTCATCACTGCTAAGTAGTTTTTATTCTCGTTTGAATTCAAGATTTTAACATTAAGTTCATAGTTAGTTCTATTTGTTTTCCTCGCATTCATTTCTGTTTCTGGTCTGTTTACCTATCAATGAGGAGGACAGAGCCACGCACACACACACACACACACACACACACACACACACAAACACACAAACACACACACACACACACACACACACACACACACATACACACACACACACACACACACACACACACACACACACACACACACACAAAATCGTGGGAACTTGTGTTGGAAAAATAATTTTCTTTAATTTTTCTTTAACTCATTCTAAGATTGTGTTAATGAAGTGTTACATTTTAATGACCCAATCTCATTTGGATTCCAGTGGCCCTGCGGGTTCATCCCACCTCTCAGAATTTAAATGAATGCACAATAAAAAAGGACTTCTTCTTTTGTGATCCTCGTGACATTGCTGAATTTTGCTGTTCACTGAAAGCACTATTGTGACCAGTGGATCACATGAGTAATACAGATTAGTAATTTGTCTTCAATAGGCCGGAGTACAGATGTTTTCATTTGAGAAGTGCTGAGATGGTAATAATTGTGTGTGTGTGTGTGTGTGTCTAAGCAGGTACATGTTGAGTGAGGTTTATGTGTGTGTTTGCAGACGAGGCAGCCTTCTCTGAATTTTAATGAGCCTCTCCCTCATTAATCAGACTGTGAGAGTAAGACCTGCCAATCAGGCCGATACGGGAAAGGTACAGAGTCCAGAGTTTATATTCAGTCATTAGGGGTACCCTGTTGAGAAACTGCGTATGTTAATTCATGTAGAAAACACAACAAACACAAGACAATTGTACCTGTTGCTTACTGTCATCTGCTCAATTGGATTCCTTCAGAATTTGGTGTGTTCTCCAACTTCAAATAACAGTAAAGTCACTGTGACTTCAAGTTTATTAATGTTGTCCATGTAAGCTGGAGGAGCTTGTGTGCTTGATCTGAACTCTGCTCTTGAAACAGTTGATCATAACGTTCTTTTAACTACACTACTTAAGACTGAGTTGTACCGTCTCGAACGTATCTTTCTAGCAGAGAATAATTTTTTTCAAAAGATCATTATTTCTCCAAACTCCCCAAAAAATGTACTTGTGAGGTTCCTCAAGGATCTATATTGGGACTAGTACGTTTTAATCTATGGACATACCCCTGAGCTGAAACATTGCATCTCTTCCTATATGCTGATGATACATACTGTACATATGTGGCAATGTCTCCTGATGACACAAGACCAATGTATGCTCTTTTTAGATATATTTTAGTGTCTGGCTGTTTAAAAAACCATGACAACTCATCCAGATGTATTGGATGAAACAAAACTAATAGTTAAAGGCTCCTAGGTTGAGAGATCAGAACTGGATTTACAGATTTACCTCCTAGACAGGTGAAGAGTCCTAGGAACTATCTTTGACTCAGAACTACACCTCAAGTCACACGATCAGTTTTCTTTTTATATAATCTGAAAAATAAATAGCTAAAGCATAGCAATTCCTCTTCTTAATATAAAGACCCCAAAAAATCATCACACTTTTATTTCTAGCAGACTGGTCATACTACTGGTAAAACAAACAAGTAGTATAACTAATTATGGGTATAGGCATATAACTATATAAAGTGAATCAAAGCTTTAAGATGCAAAGAACCAAACAAGGAATGTATCAATCTCATGACAATGTCTATGCATTGCATTGGATATTGTTTCCAAACTATAGTCTACTTTGTGTGATTGATCAAAGGTATAGCACCACCATTTTCTTCAACTGTCTTCTTTGTTTTTTTCTGGAACCGGTGGGTTGGATTTCACTGAAAAGCAATGTATTCTACACTGTTCTGGAATTAAATGAGTCGCACCTAACCAGCAGAGAGTCCCATTCACTCCTGTGCAATTACAATAAGTGTTAGTGTCTCTGAATAAGATCCACCGGGCAAAGAACAGGACTGCCTTGACAAAGCACTGACAACTGTGGAACATGCAAAATGTAGCCCTCTCCATTCATACCCCCTAGTTCTTATTATGCATAAGCTATCTCACTGAGCTTGCTTTTGTGCTGGTATAATTACATAATCTGAGCACTCCTAGGGTGAATTACTTTGTGTGCGGCAAGCAGGCAGCATTGCTTTGACTAAAGCTCCCAAAGGGGAATTGAGGCTAGCTTTAATTTTACTGTTTAAAAGTTGCACATGTGGTAATGGCCATTGTCAAAAGGTTTTCACATAGTTACTTGTTTTTCTGTCAAAGCTGCAGTTTTGTTTTGTTTTAATAGGCGTTTTCATAGACATAAATACAGTGTTTTCAATTTTGAGTAAGATTTTATTGCCCCTTTGTTTCCTTAATTCTCCTTACTTTAAAGCATTTCATGTATGGTGGGTGTAGAGAATGGTCCACCATGCATAAGAGGGTGTGTTGTGCACTACTGTATTTTGTTGTTTGCTGTTCATAATGGACCTGGGCAACACTTAACTAGAATGGAGGCCCATCAAGGCAGCCCCATCAAGGCAGACCGATAAGGACCGAGGGATCCACTCTAGTCAATTACTGCAAAGTGCCAAGTTCAACTCAGTGGGATTTTTATGAAGTACACCGGCTGAGTAAACAAATTAATCGTACATCCACGGTTCCCAAACACAACCACGCGGCCCAGGGCAATCATACATCAGACAGAGTGATAGCGGCTGTCGGCACCAGGAAATAGAAGGGCCCCACTATTAAAGATAGGCAACCACATAGGACTCATAAGCTACTGGCCATCACACTTATTCTGTCTCTCAGCTGCACTGTTGTATATGTTTGGGCTTTTTACACCTTGACGCTGGTTGTGTCAAGAGAAAGGTTATATTTTGGAATTCTAAAGTATTGCTTTGGGGTAATACAGTGGAATGAGGTGTATGTATATATATATATATATATATATATATATATATATATATATATATATATATATATATATATATATATATATATATATATATACCCCCTCAGGGATGTTGCTGTCTGAAGAAAGGCATCTATCTACAACTGTAGCTATCGGAAATTTGTCATATAAACTGAAGGATTAAGTATTTCTTTATGGGTAAAGGAAATTCCCTTTAATCATTCAAAAGCTGCCCATTGCTAAAAAATGTATGGAATCAAAGCAGAAAATAGGACTGTTCCTCTTAGCTCATGAATGATGAATACATTGTCTTCTAAAGACTGCTAGTAATTGAGGGTAAAATGACAGATGTACACATACATATTTTTCGATTTTGTGTGTTTACATGTGTGTGTTTATATGCATTAATTTGTGTCCCTCTTCCTGATTTGACCTTGAAGTATTCCAAGATGCAAAATCCTGTATTTGTGTCATCTTCAGCTGGTGGATAGGCCAGACTGTGGTCCAGTAATCAATACAATGTATAGTAATCTGAGAGAGAGCGATAGAGAAAATGTGAGAGAGATAGAAAGAGAGAGGCTTTTTGTCTGTGTGTGGCAAAAAATAAAAATTGACTTCAGGCTGAAACTAAGTTGTTCAGCCTGTAAAGCAGAGTGTAGTTTGCTCAAAGCATCTTAGGAATATGAGTTTTTTGGTGTTGAACACTTCACGCTCTAATTTCAATTCTGGGACAATATTTGTTAGTGTATGCACGTATTCTGAAATGCAGTTTAATGTCTACAGTTACAGCCCATTTTGGGGCTAATAAATAAACCAGGGAATTCACTTATAAATTTGGGAAATAAATGAATCATTGAATCAATCAAATATCCAGGATCCGGGATATAAATTAATAAAAAAAGGAATCTCAATAAATCAAATGCTTAATTTTTACGAACCTACATTCCCCGAAGTTAAAATATGTTTACACATTTAATAGATCTTTCCCTTGTGTACTTTTGATCTTCTATATTCCTTTAGCATATGCTGCGATGCAAATTTGGTGGACGTAGCTTTATGTTTTAAGACTGGTGAGGATTCTGCCATTGACACTCAGGAAATCAAACCAAATTATCAGTGTTTCTTGAAAATGAATGCACCTAAATGCACAACCAATGATGTATTTTTTTCTTCTAATCCTTCGTCTCTAAAGTTATTTGTTAGAAGTTATTTAATTTATTTTGAAGGTGCAATCTGAACGGCCTATGAGCCCATATTACCTTTTATTTCCATTTTCATATATGCAAAAAAATCATAGGAATAGTATTTGGAGTTGCTATTGACCTAGATCAAAGCATTTAAGTCCCAAAACTCTGACAATGCATCAGCTGTCAGACATGCCAGTGTATTGTCTAAATGCATTATTAATGAGCTCATAACATTTGAATGAGATATATTCCAAAGAGATGTATTTTCAGATGTATTTGATTTATGAGGCCGACTGGTTTGATTTCCTTTCCCAAGATGTCTATTTGGTGCTTTTCCTGTCTTCTTGACATTCAGCTTGAATAAGTATGTAAGGAGGGTGAGCATCACTTTACTCTGCATGTACTTTATGTCAGTGCTTCCCGATATAAACAACATGAATGAACCCTAAGGCCAATCTAAGTTTAGATCAATGGGAAAACATTCCTGCTCAAGTATTTCATTGCTTTGATGTTTTTGCATTTTGCTGAGGTGGCTTTATTGATTAATACTAAACTTGAATTCTAGGATGGTAACTGGCATTAATTTCTTCGCTCTCAGCTTTGGTAGAGCAGGTGTTGATTTTTCTGTCCTGTTTTGTCACATTTAGTTTTCCTGGTCTATTATGTTGTGGTTATAGTCAGTTTGTGTTTGTCTGTATCTGCAGTTACTGAAACACATGTCTTTGCTCCAGGAGAGTTGTGCTTCAGTAACGGGGCTGCCATCGTTCTCTGTTGTCAGATCTTCCGGAGGTGTTGGCTGGTGTTCAAGAAGGCCTCCAGTAAAGGTCCGCGGCGGATAGAGAAGTACCCGGACGAGAAGGCAGCCTACTTCAGGAGCTTCCACAAGGTACACACACAGGATTACATTCTGATTTTGATAATGTATTGATTTACCTTTTTTTAAATACTGCACAGCATTAGTCACAACAATATTAGAGCTGAAATTATTAGTCAAATATTCCATTAGTTAATTGATTAGAATAGAAGATTCATCTGCAACCATTTTCATGAAATGTCATGGCTGCAAATAGTATTTGCATTGATACATTTCCCAATTATTTTTCTGTTAATAAATGTATCTATACACTTTTAGGAGAGAGAGAGAGAGAGAGAGAGAGAGAGAGAGAGAGAGAGAGAGAGAGAGAGAGACTAATGGACCTGATGTCAGTCAATCCTTTGGTCAATCAAGATTATGCAACATGTAATGACCAGTTTTTCATAAAGTTACTAGTCAATATTCCTAATCTCCAGAGTGTTATTCCTAATGGGAATCCCTTTGGGAGCAATCTGACCTTTGGTCTCATGCCACTATCAAGTCGGATAATGCCATGAATATATAATACATATATGGCATTCAAAAGTAGTTTTTCTTGAATACCAAAAAGAGATTAAACCTGGTGCATCACTGCCCAGGGACCGGTTGCTGGCGGAGTCTAAATGCTACTGACATTGGCTCATCAGACAACAGCCAAGATTTTAATTAATTAGCTTTAGCTGATAACATCTGACACCGATGGTCGCCAACCAAAAATTAGTAGCCTGGTCTTGTATTAAGACAGTAGATGTATTCTCTCAAAATATAAAGAAACGTGTTCCAGTAACATTGTGAATTTTATTTATTTTAAAGAAAGTGACGCAGTAAAATGCAGCACTTGTTGTATACGATAAGGTCACTCAATGTGGTTGTTTTTTACATAAATACATTTTTAAAGAATCCCTCGGTACTGTATTGCACACTCCTATCAATAACCTGTTTTTCATCCATTGGTCACAGATGATAGAATTAAAGATCCATTTAGACACTTTTCGCTACTTTATCATCTCCTCTGGGGCCCTTACCCTCCCTTTTGAAAGTAATAATCCAGTATATAATATATCTCTCCCCGCCTCTTAAGCCCTTTGAAATTCTCCATTTATGACTCATTATCATGGTGATTGGAGATGATGTTAAAAGGAGTAGGACCGTGAACAGAGTCTTACAGTAATGAGAGGAGATAACAGTAGATGATAGGGGACTTTGGCACCCGGTTTCCTACGTGGCTGTAGTTTGAGTTGTCTGTAGCATTACTGTAACCATGTAATTATGAATTTCTCACTGGCTAGGCAGAGGTTTAGAACCACTTTTCAGTAACATTCAGTTAGCATCCCTGGCTGCTCCAGTATCAGCCATGTATGGTGAACGAAGCGTCTCCCTGCCTATACTGCATCATGCTGTCACACTATAGGCGTCTTGTGTGGCTGTAACTCCCCCCCACACCCTTACCAGAGGCATCTCATACACCCTGCGCCAGAGTGAGCGATGAGCGCACACATGCACCAGTGCGCCTGGTAATGCATCGCCACAAAGATCAAGAAAGGTCCCGTCTGAGGGCTTCATTCAACGCTGCAGTGCTTTGGGAGGAAATAGGCTGCACTGGTGGCTGATTTACAGAATCAACACAAAGGGGATTGGCTTTCTATTTTCTCACTCTCTCTCGCACTCTCTCTCCAAGGCACTGGTCCACACAGTAAAACAATCCCTGAATATTTTTTTGAAATATTTCTAGCCCTGTTAAAGGTTTTTCTGTGTGCTTCACTTTTCGAGCTCTCCTGAGCTCCTGACAGAGGCAGTAGAGAGATGGAGCTGTATTTAAATGCTCAAACACAGTATGTCCATATGGAAGCAGGTGGTTTTAGTCACACTAGTGCAGTCGGTTGGTTGGTCCACCACTTTAGAGGGAGTAATATCTCAACAATTGGATGGAGTGCCATGCATTTTTGTACAGTCATGGACCACTCAGAAGGTATTGTGATCCCTTCAAAATGGGTCCAGTACTTTGGTACCACTTAATATGCTAAACTAACGACATTCCCTTCATTTGTGCCAATTATCAAGAGTGAGCATGCCAACACACTGAACTACAGCATTGTTCAAATGACCTGCTAAAAATCATCATGTTAGCATTGTCCTATTAAGCATGTTAGCAAGCTGACACATAACTGTCAAAAAAGCTCTGAGCCGATTGACCCATTCAAATCAATGGCCCATTGAGCCCTGGCTATGTGATGGCTCAACGCAGGATGACATCGGGATACGTTTTTTCCAAAAGTGGATTCTGTCTCAACTTTTTTCCGCTGTAGGCCGCTGCATTTTTTATTTTTTACCGGCATCCCCTGCAATAGTCCTAGCCTCAACACACATTCAAAGGAATGGGACGCCTGCCGTTTTTACTGTAACATCTGATTTGGTTTGAATGCAGCCTTCTTGATATGAGATTGAATTACAGCTTTGAATAAACAAGAAGATGGAGAGGAATGGGGAGGAGAGGAGATGAGATGAAATATAAGTCTCATCACAAATGATTCACTTTGCCCAGACTCTCGCGCCTCGGGCTGGAAATGCACACACACACACACACACACACACACACACACACACACACACACACACACACACACACACACACACACACACACACACACACTAAACCATGCACAGTTACACAAACAGAGACAGAAATGAATGGCTGGTGGAATTCACGGCTCAGAAATTCCCACAGTTGATGCTTGCTTTGTAGCAGTTATATGTATGAATGGTCTGCCTGAGGACAAATACATACGGTATCCTCACAGGGACAAAACATAATCACCTCATCCCATATCAAATATTTAGATACTATCTTTGAGGATGATAAGAAATTACACATGGTAAACTTTCATATTACCCATAGCCTCTTCTCTTTGTATTTCATGCTTTTAAAAGTCTCTCTATGTAACTTGAATGCTGAGCAGAGGATATCTGACAATAGAGGGGAAATGTACAATCTGTAGTGTTATCGAACAAAGATCTGTAGTCCACATATGTTGTGTGCGTTATTAGGTCTGGGCTTTTAACCTTAAACAGTCCAGCTTTACTATACGGGCAGTGAGCCCAGCTAATTCATTTCCAACAGTCTGGCAAAGGGCCCACAGTTAGCACACAATGGACTACAATAATGTAATGGGCCTTATCTCCCAGGCAGAGTGAACACAGCGGAGACTGTTGAACAAAATGGCCTGTAAATGCGGGTGATATTCAATTAAATGTAATCTTCTCTTTTTTTTACCATCCGCGATCAATATCATGGTAAAGTGATTTAGATGATTTTGATCGCGCACTCCCAACCCCCCACCACCCTATTGACTGGAAAATCACTTTTAAGGAGGCACTTGAACAGTGGATACACAGTGTATACAGGATGAGCGTCAGGTCACATTTATTCATAAAGTGCTTTTAGCGATGCATTACATACGACACCAGCAATCACTGTGCTGCAAAAAGACCTTGAAAAGATCTTTTTGTAATCAGTGGGGGAAAAAACTGCCATTGTTTATCTATCCCTTCAGATCCCCCACATTTCTGTTTTACTTTGCCATCCGTTATATGCTAAGCCTCTAACTACTATTGCACTTTCAGCGAAGTCAGTGCAAGATGGTAATTAAGCCTTCGCTGGCGCTGCTGCTGCTCCTGGCTGTGTTCATTCAAAGTAATGTGCTGCTGCCACTCTTTCCTTCTCCTTTTAGATCACTGAGCTCCATAACGTAAAGAACATTACCCGGATGCCGCGGGAGGCAAAAAAGCACGCGGTGGCGATCATTTTCATCGACGACACATCCAAGACATTTGCCTGTGAATCAGGTAAGTGCGTTTTCTCCAAATTCAGATTTCAAATGAGTCTTTTTAGCCACAGTCGACTCGCTGGGGAGCCAGGGAAGTTCTGACTTCTTGGTTAGTTTTTATTTATTGCAAGCAAAGAAATGAATGTGTGTAGGGATATGCTGCATGAGAAGTGGAGGGGTGGTTTGCGAAAAGTTTGTCAAGAAGTGGAGGAAGAATCAACTTCAGGCAGAGGGAGAGAGCGAGGGAGTGAGGTGAAAGAGGTTGTGGAGAATTGGGGTTTAGCCAAGTGACGCTCATTTGCCGCTATTTTAAGAAGAGGGAGGATCTGTTCAGAAATATTGATTTTTTTCATACCACAGGTATGAAAAACTATATTGGGCATTGTTTGCGGTGTGTAGCAACCCAATTACGGACTGTAACAATAGAGATTGCCTCTAATACGTGGACAGGAAGCCAAAGAGGCACATCATCAGCACATGGTTGGTTAAGATTTAACAGTCTGTTTTGTAGGTGCAAATAATAATGGAGCTGGGTGTAGAGGAAGCCAAGGGCGAGATAAGGCGGATGCACCTTAATGTGCTGCCGCAACACAGAGGAGAATGGACGTCTCCATCTTAACTCCAGCCTCGTGGATGTGTGTTTGTGTGTGTGTGTAGCAGTAAACATCCGGGGAAATATTATTGAACTAAGAGCGGTGAACTCTATCTTGCCTTTACTTTCCAACTCTCTTGGCTCATTTCCATGCCCACAGCCCCTCCCCCCACACCACCATATGGATGTCTGTATCACTCTGTGTCCATGACCTATCAGAGTCCTTCACTTCCTGGAAGCCCCTTACATTTATACCCCTTACTCCCCGCAGTACCTTGTGTGGACAGTATGAAGAAATGCATGATGTTAATGATTTTTAAATGTTACTATTAATCTAAATCCAGGTACCAAATTCTCATCCATTTTTGTAGTGAAATTGTTCTTTTTTAAGGCGTTACGTGCTGATAGTAAGAACGTACAAAAGGATTACAGAGCTGAATATCATTTGCCGGGTCCAGCTGGGTCACGTTACATGAGAGCTTCCCTACCTGATACATCGGATGCTAATCTGGCATGCAGCCTTCCCACTACTGTGCGATGTCAACGGGAGTTTGGATCATCAAACTGAACCTGGCAGTTGGAAAGCAAATCTCAAACTTATTTGAGGGCCGCCATCAAAAGAAGACAAATTATTTTGAAGTGTTGACTGTTTTTTCAAAGAAAAAAAAAGTAATTAGGTCGCATGATAATCTCTTGAGATATATATATACATAGAACTTAGTGGGCTGTCAATGAAACACTGAACAAAAGACGGTAACAGATCAGACAGTGTGTTTCGGGTGCATCTGTCAAACATACACTGTAAAAACATTCAATTCAATTCAACTCAGTTTATTTTGTATAGCCCAACATCACAAATACAAGTTTGCCTCGGAGGGCTTTACAATCTGTACACATGACATCCCTGTCCCGGGACCTCACATCGGATCAGGAAAAACTCCCCCAATAAAGATAGTAAAAACCCTTTCACAGGGAAAAAAGGGGAAGAAACCTGAGGGAGAGCAACAGAGGAGGATCCCTCTCCCCAGATGGACAGAAGCAATAGATGTCATGTGGCCAGAATGAATAACGTAACGGAGTTACAGCACATTCAAATGAATGTGACAGAAATGATTCATATAATGAGTAGTATGCATGGTCCATGATCCAGATAGCCACGACCCATTAAGCAGAAGGAGGAAGAGAGGAGGGGCATCCCAGGGGCAGTGGGAGGAGAAAGCAGGGCCATGGCAGCTGGCAGGACCGGCTCCAGGCCAGTTGCATCAGCAGGGCCATGGTTGCATCAGCAGGGCCAGGGGGGAGGACCGGGTTCCTCCCCCTGGTTCCAGGCAGCCACGAATCCATGGAAAAAGAAAGTAGAGTTAGTAATATGCATTGAAGAGACAATCATTTATCCAGAAGGAGAGAAATAAGAGGTGAAGAGGAGGAGAGGAGGAGCGAAAGAGGAAGAGAAGGAAAGGAGGAGCTCAGTGTATCCTAAGATGTCCCCCAGCAGTCTAGGCCTATAGCAGCATATCTAGGGGCTCGACCAGGGCAAACCTGAGCCAGCCATAACTATACACTTGTTTAAAGGGGGGGGGATCCTGACGGAATCAGGCTGAATCACGGGATGGGTGTCCTCGTGAATCGCGAGGGGAGTTGTCTGACTCTCCCTCTCCTGACGGAGTCAGCTCTAAGTATAAGCGCTATCAAAGAGGAAAGTCTTAAGTCTACTCTTAAATGAGGTGACCGTGCCTGCCCCCCGAACTGAAAGTGGAAGCTGATTCCACAGAGGAGGAGCCCAATAACTGAAAGCTCTAGCCCCCAACCTACTTTTTAACACTCTGGGAACCACAAGTAACCCTGCATTCAGTGAGCGTAATGCTCTCGTGGGGTAATATGGCACTATAAGGTCCTGCAGTGATGGTGCATCACCAGTTAAGACTTTGTAGGTAAG